>NW_022280090.1:419140-421958 GCF_004355925.1 Anarrhichthys ocellatus | reverse complement strand
ACACACACACACACACACACACACACACACACACACACACACACACAACCACCTCCCCGTTTCCCTTGATGTGGTGGAGTCAGTCCAACACTCCACAGGTGTGACCCACTCAGACCTGTGAAAGCCTCCGTGCACACACCGCTCAGCCCTGTGATCAGGAAGAGCAGCTGCGCATATACAGGAAGCAAAGAAAGAATTATCACCACGAGCCTTCTATTGGACACCATGGAAAATTAATCAATCCTCTCCCTCTCCGGTCTGCAGGTGCGATAGTTAATCTGATAGATGAGGAGGTTCTTTGTCTATATGTGCACACATATAGACTTTTGGAGGTTAATGGCCAAACGATTGATCCATCAATCGCTTCAAAGACTCAAACAATAGCGTTCGATGCTCGGTTTAAAACTCATGTCTGCCTTTATTATGCTAGATAATGTTGGGCGTATATGACATGCCCTTGGACATGATTTCATATATTCTCCTGCTGCAGAATGTGGCTGCTGACAGTGAGACACACACACACACACACACACACACACACACACACACACACACACAGACACACATCACACAACCAAACCCAGAGGATTGAGTTTTCCCACACAGTGATTGGACTTGATATTTTCGTAAATGTCTACGCACAGCATCCCAGGCGCTTTGAAACTCAACATAAGCTGCACAACAGCACCTGTAACGTTTGAGTCGACCCAGAAGCCTCACATTTGAAACAATCACGCCCCCTATTCTGTTGTCAGAGTGATAATTGAGCTGATTGCAGATATTTAGATATGTATTGCAGATCATTTGATCGTCCCAGAATACCATTGTATCAGACATGAGGATAATAATGTGTTGGAATAGAATTGTTGCATCTTGTCCAAATGATCTGTCAGACATAACGTGTGTGTACCAGTAGTCATTGATGGAGTTTAATTAGACTTAACTGTCAGTGCAGAGAGCCAGTGTGCTTGATTTCTACACCTTACATGGACAATTGAATGTATAAAACCCGACACAGAAGTCTGTGCTGAAAGGCAAGACTCCCGGCGGCCAAATCAACGTCATGATTTAACAAATGGAAGCAAAACGCTTCATATCACACTTTAACTATGCAGCCACTGTCAAACACTGGCCGGATTACATACTGTAATCTAGCATTCACACATTTACCCCCCCCTTTCATTGATGGTGCATTTCTTCTCCGATAAAGGCGGTGTGCTGCGATGCTTGTAACATCAATCACATCCAGTGCACGGGTTGCATATCTTCTCCCGCCTATCAGCTTGAAAATGCCCTCGCCTCGGGTGTGGGATATGTGTTTCTCCGCTCCGTTAACTCGTAAGAATCTGACGCCGTCTTCGCGGGAGCTGTGTTAGTGAGTGGCCGCACTAGACGTGCCATTTATTTCCCATTCGCACAGAGCCTAAAGTTGGGACTGGAGACTTTCAGCACTACTTTTCCGCGGACAGCGCTCGCAATGATTTTGGGGGATCGACGCAGCATTACAATGCGTGCGGATTCCTTTTGGATACTATTCAGAAACAATGTTTAGATGTTGATTAAAAAAGAAAGAAGTCTGAATCGCTGGAGAAACCTTCGCTTCGCACACTGATAGACCCAACAAGACACGCTTTTTGCTTTGGATATGGGTCAATTCTTATGAAAGGATTCTTCGTGGGCATGAGAGAGGGGTAAGTACAGCCGAGCTGAAAAAAATGGGTCATCTACGGCAAACAATTGTGTAAAAAAAAAAAGAACGTCGTGACTTAAATTGACTCAAGTCTAAACGCGGAGCACTGAAAAGATACTGACAATTACGATCCATGATACAAATCTGGGGATGCACGCACAAAACATTTTTAATGCAACTTGCATGTTTTAATGCTGTTTAGTACTTAAATGAATTAGTGGTTCATAATAGTGTCAGTTTTGAAAAGTAAGATCTGTGGATTGCTATAAGCAGGAGTGCAACGCCCAGGACTGTAGGTGCATTGATTGTTTTTACGCGTTAAGGCGCAGCGTTCTGTGTGGAGCTCAGTGTTCTGCTGCCCTGCAGAGGCGCCCGAAGTCTCACAAAATATGATAAAAGACTGACTCAACATCCGAACTGCCGACAGGGGTTTTAAACGTGATTATAGTTACAGCTTTGAAAGCACAGATTAGACCAAACCGTGGACAGATATTTTCTTTAATACAATACAGTTTGACTCTGAATGCCACTTCTTCATCCCCGGCTCTCCCGGATTTATCTTTTCTCCACCTCTCTCCTCGCGGCTCCCTCTCAGCCCTGAAACAAGTAGAGTCACGCAGGGGGAGCACCCCGGCTGGGTGGTGTTTTGTGAGTGTGTGTGTTGGATGTGTGTGTGGGTGTGAGTGTGTGTGAGTGTGTGTGTGTGTGTGTGTGTGTGTTGGGGGGAGGGGGGGGGGGTGTAAACGGTGTGTGAACCATCGATGTCAGTCACTGTGCTGTGCAGATGTGCAGCCTCCTGGCAGCAGAGGCAAGATTGGAGACGGCGGCAGAACTGCTGATGTGAGACTGCTGCTGTGTACCCCAGAGCGAACTTTAATAGGTTACTTAGGCATGCATGGTTGTTACTTCGAGGCCAATATTTTGTTGACAGGGATGTATATTATGCTGTATTTGCATATAAACAGTTTTGTCTGCTGGCACAAACCAAGGCTGGAGGTTTAGTGGTCAACCTCCAGTTTAGTTTAGTGGTATTAATACTGCTTCCATTTGCTGCTCCCTCAGGCCTTTTTTGTAGGGCCAGAGATTAGCTTTGCGCTATCGTACCCTCATTGCTCCAATTCATGGTGG
>NW_022280090.1:394912-419040 GCF_004355925.1 Anarrhichthys ocellatus | reverse complement strand
TCTGCATTCCCTCTGAACTTACAGCCAAGAAGGGAAATGTTACTCATATCAGTAAGTAATTATCTAAAGAGTCTGACTCAGCAAAAGGGAGATTTTAATTCAATCTCGTCCAGCCTCTGAGCCCCCACACGATAGATTTTATGTCTCATGTCGGGTTATTCTTGTTGGCATGTTCTTCACAACTGCAGTAACTGATAGCCTACCTGGATCTCGCTACAAAGTGCGCTTAAGAAATCTCCCCCAGAGAGAGATTGGGAGGAATACTGTGTGCGGAGATTGTGGCCAGCAAGAAGGTGCAGCGCTTATTCAAACAGCCTTAGATTTACTTTTCCATGCTTTGCCTGGCTTATCTTGTCCTCCGAGTTAGTTCAGCAAGTGCAGACTCAGCGTAAGACCCCTGCTTTGCCTGCTGCTAAGTTCTCTTTAATGTGTCATGGGCCAGAGTGTAAGCAGCTATGCAGAGATACTAGCATTGCCTCATTCTCTGCTTAATAATACACGAGGACACACCAGCATACTGTAGATAAGCTTTCGCAGAGAATACAAATGTGCCTTTACATTTCATTCTGTTGGCAGAGGGGTCAACTCCTGAACACATTCGATTGATGGAAACCACGATGATCAAAGTGATTGAAATCATTCCATGTGGGGGGCAGTTTGTTCTCCAGCCAGCAGAGAGACTCACCAGTATCCACATAGTTTACTGTAACCGCATGGATCCAAGAGCAAGGCTGCAATAAACAAACGTGTGCACTGTTTCCCAAAACAGACCCATGGTTAAATTCCCGATAGGCCTCTGTTGTTCCCTTTTACAAAGGCTTGTGCTGGAAATTGGAAAATGTGTGTGCAGTGTATATAGAGCCCAGGTTCTAGCTTCATTCTCCTCCCGGCAGACGCCATCTGCTCACTGGGGAGGTTTTCCAAACACTTCCATAGTAAAGACAGGGGAAATGAGAAACATGGCTACACTACAAACACAGCAGGCTCAGTTTTTTTTAATTTTAAATGAAAAAAAACAGGTCACTAAATCTAAAAAAAAGTCGAACTGTCCCTAAATAAATACATGACATAATAGAAATCCCTGCACTAATTCATGCCCTCATGTTGCATTAGCGTACGTACCGTATGTGTGCACACACCCACATGCACAGACGTATTTCCTCTCTATGCATCTAGAAGCACTCGTGAATTTCATTCGGTCATTATTTCAGGTTTTCAGGAAAACATCCTACAATTAGTGGACTAAATTGTATCGTTCTGAGGACAGTTTCTTTATACTGTATATGTTAATAGTGTATACAATTGCTTAAAGTCTATAATAACTCAGCTAATGGATCCATGATTTGTACGGATAACATCAGTAGGAGTTCATGAAGACCATATATTCTGAATTGTAATGGGCTGTTGACACTTGGAGAGAGGATGTCCTAACTGATGGACGGAAATGAAGTGTTTGCCCTTGTAACAGGTATTCACATTCAAACAGACGCTATTATCTCGTGCGGTTGTTCAATTTTGTGCATTAGGTTGTAAATTTAGAGTAAAGCAACAGCTATAAATTAAACCTTTAAATGGCATTTTAACGTCGGTAAAATGCCATTTAACGTCTTGTGAAGAAATTCGCTACCGAACACTGACTTCCATGGACTAGTATGAATTTCGCACATAACATGGATTCGTCGCTTATTATATTCCTGACATGTCATTAATTCTGAAATAGTGTGGAAAAAAATTGTCTCTCAAATTATTAACAATGGAGAGAAACAACAACAGAAAGCTCCAGAAGAGCAATGCTGTGCCTTTCCTGAGTCATCGTACACTTCCTAGGGCAGCGTTGTGTGAAATGGAGTGTGAAATGAGTGCACTTAACATCCCTGCAGTGGATTAGACACATTATCTTACACCGGGGTTCGAGAGCATCTTGCCTCTCGCCTGTGAATCCGTCATCAAGTTACATTCACCTTTCGTCAAGTCCATTTCATGTTCCCCACATGCCTCAGTCGCTTTGATCAATCAGTCCACGCCTGCAGCTCCAGACATGAGTGAGATAATCTTCAAGAGTTTACCTTTACTTGCTTTGAGCACCACGCAGTTTTTGTTTCATTAGTGTCTGGTTAATTGTCAATCACAAAAAAAGTACACAAGCTGATTTCTGAACTGTCTAAACTGTCTTCTGCTTCTTATTTTGCCCTTTATTACAAAGTATATACTTACATTTAGAGATAGAATGCCTGTCATATTGATAGAAGGGACATGTGCTTCGTTGTGCTTTTATCTACATAACAAATAAACATCTCTATTGAAGTAGAAATTCAGCTCGAGGCACTTTGACACCTATAAAAGCAGTTATTGCTGATGTACTGTGCATTTTTGTGGCCATTTACTTGATTGTAATGTATTTCTCTTATTCACTTGGGTAACTAACCAAACATAGAAGACGTGGTGGAACAGAAACAAGGCAGGCTTTAGCCCTTCTGTGTGAAGTTTGCATGCTCTGTGTGAGTTTTTTCCGGGAGCTGTGGTTTCCTCCCGAAGTCCAAAGACATCTAGGTTAATTGTTGATTGTAGGTTGTGACTGTGAGCGTGAATGTGTCTCTATGGCTACGTTCCCACCGCAAGACTTGGTGTCCAATCCGACTTTATTGCTCAGATTTTGTTTGGCTCTTAACATTTTTATTTTATTTTTTTTAAACGTGGCCTAAATCAGATTCAGCATGAACTGGTCACAATACTGTACTGACCCAGAATGTGAAAAAAGACGTCACACGCAGCACACTGTTGTGTGGAAGTACACATGGAGGCGTCCAACTCAGCGTTTACGGTTGCATTTATGAGTTGATGTGCAGGGGAAGCCAGAAAATTTGTCAGCAGATGATAACGAGGACGAGGAGGAGGAGGAGGAGGAGGGAGGAAGCCAGGAGTGGTGGGATGTTTTTAAACGAACTGTAACGAATGTCGATCTAGAGTGACGTAAAAGTTGCATTAGTTCTGATACTGTTCAGTTTTGCAAAACATCAGAACAGTGTCTGATATCAGACCACATATTAAAGTGGCCCCAATCAGAATTGAAAATATAAGAATCTATGTGATTTGTGCTGTTCATTCACGGAAAAAATCAGATCTAAGTCACATATGTGCAACAACAAATAAAATCAGATTTGTGCCAATTTTGCCTGCAGTCTGAACGTGTTCCCTGTGACTGGCTAGCAATCCCGCCTCTCGCTCAATGTCAGCTGGGATAGGTGACCCTGTAAAGGATAAGCGGTTACATATAATGAATGGGTGGAAGAATGGATCTACATTGGAAAATTTCAGAACATTTTTACCTTTAAAAAAATGATATAAATTTCCAAAGACTTCTTTTGGTGTCCAAATGAAGTGGCACACTGAACAACAGTGTCATCATACTTGATGATGACATTCTTTAGTTCAAAGATGAATACATATTGTATTAGAATCAGAAAACGACCAATGAGAATACATTGAGGAAGAAACTGAAATAGTAGAAAAGATACAAAATACATGAAGAGCAACTCTTACTATAGTCCACAGATGTTCAACATTTGCACAGGGAGCAGTGGGCCTACATCACAGACCGCATAGAGGCATCTCTCTTTCACTTTTACTCTCGCCACCATAAGTGGACTAAAAAGTCTAAAATACAGCGGGGAAAAATACTGCAAGAGTAAAAGGAACTGCCAACATCACAGATACAGCCACATGTCCACACAAGCCAGATATGTAGTTGTAGTTGTACTCATGTGTCCACATTGGTCCATATTTGCTGGAAATTACTTTGACATAGTCACTCAAGAGGCATTCTGGGAAACCAGGACTGTGAACCACAAACTGTAGTAGAAGTAGACGAGACTGGTGGATTGAAAACGGGCACACAAAAAGAAAATATCACCATTTCATCATTAAGTTAAACCTTGAATGAATTTAACATCACACTGATGATCTCGCACAGGAGAAACCTGCAACAACAGCTTTTCTGGCCACTTGGAGGCAGTAAAAACATGGTGTGAAACATATTTGACATATCATCACCTTGTTGATATGTTAACAAGCATCTACCTTTTTACTGATTCAGCAGAAAACCGGATGAATGTAAGACCAATATTCACTTTCCTTGTAACTCTATTTTTGGTCTCCATCAACTACTGAGGGAAAATATCTTGCTCTCTGGCTACTAAATGCTCCACTATGTTCACCAGCTCGTCACTAACTGTGAATGGCTGCTGTTTGGTGCTGGGCAAGTTGCATACATTGAATATTTAGAGCATTTTCTGTGGAAGCAGCTGCCAGCTGTGACCGTAAAACGACGCTATGATGGTGAAGGTGAACCAAAAATGTAAAGCGATGGCTGTAAAACCAAAACAATGAGCTGAAAGGTTACATCAGTTGTTAATATAAAAAATATGTATTATAGCTGCTTTAAATATAACAATCACTGAAATACACAATAGATAACGATACATAATATAAATAATCATGATTTGGAATATGTGCCACCAAGAGATTTCACCTTTTATTATTTTATTTAGAAGTCAGACAAAGTGGAGATGGAGTTACAGTTTCATTAAACCAACGAGGCAGGACTCAAATTATCATGTCAGTAAGTAAAATCCACAAAATCCACATATGAGATCTTCCCTCCCTTACTCCCTCCCTCCCACTGCTCTCAGTTCCCCTCAAGCTCCCTCCATGCCACTTTCCTTCCAAATCACCTGCCCTCCTTCCTTACCTCCCACTATTCCCTCCTTTTGCATTAATAAACTGCATTTGCATAGACATGGGCAGATTTAAGACATGTGCAGAACCTGAATGCATCATATTCTTAGCAACAAAGTACGGTGGCCATAAATGAGAGCTGTGTTTCCTCTTGTCCAATCAAAGAATGACAGTTATCAGAGATGAATGCTGTGACAGCCCTGATGGCACCAGTAACTGTTGCCTCCTATTTTCCCACAGTATCATCTGCGATTTCTTCTCCCGCTATTCATGTGCGGCTGTGTAATGTTTGCTGATGTCAGTGCTTCTCCTGCACTGCACCTGCATAATGAAATAATAGAAACACTCACGTACCGGCTTTTCAGAAATCATATTTTGACATATTATATCTCTCCTCTTCACAACCATACAACCTTGGCACAACTAAGGTGCTTTTAGTGACACAATACTTCAGATAGATACTTTTTGAGCTGCCCTTTTAGTTGAGCTCAAGCGTGGCCTGAGTAAAATTGAACATAGCAATGCTCCTGCTTGGATTTTCTTTCCATCTCTGAATGTGGGTGTAACCAGACAGAGGCCACAGTCCACTGAGATCACGCTGCACTGCACTCTGTTTAACCCATTTCTGCTCACTTTCCCTTGAAACCTCTTCTCAGTCTTTGGAGGTAGTTTAGTATGCATCTTTTCTCAGTTCTTTAAAAAAGAAGTGTATGAAGAATTTATCTTTATTATCAAGTCTTTAAGTAGCAGGTTTTTCAGCTGTCTTGCATCCCAACACCCATACAAAAACCTTTTGTGACAAAATAATAGTGAGAAGGGTTTGGCTGCTCTGTGTTACCCAGTTAAGATAAACCACTGGAGGTTGTTACGAATATTGTCAGCTGATAATTAGTTGCCCCTTGAAATTGCAGTGATTGATTTTTTTGGCCACATCGGGGCAGCGCAACTGTAAGCACATACCATCACCTTATACAGATGATATAGCAAACATGTCAGCAAATGTTAGCTTATTTACACATCCAGCAGAAACGGTGCAACATAAGCATTCATTTGTTGCTTTGTTTGTGTCCACCGGATGAATGTATGTCCAATATTCAGTAACTTTTAGCTGTGTTTTGCTCTCCACCAACTCCTGAGAGATATTGCATAAAATAAAGTTCCATATTCCCCAAGTCCCAAGTAGCCACGGAAACATACTGTATTACTTAGTTGTATCAATGGTTGTGTTCACTTTCAATGCATTTTTTTAAAGAAGGGAGAGCTAAAGGATTTGGCTTCAGGGTGGGCAAAGTCCAAAATAACAAACAAAGAAAATACAGTATAACCTAATGATATCAAAGAAACCAAAGTACAATGACTTTCCTCCCTAACTACAAACGGTAGAAACACATCACAAAGGCATAGATCTTACAGACGGGTGTGGCTTGTTTGGAGAGCGCCCCACGCTTCCTATGTAGTCAAGTAATATCAGGAATGAGCCAATCACAGACACACCCGTCACATTATCAAATGCCGTCATTCAAACTGATGGAGAGAGCACAGTAATAGCACAGTAAAACATCACCACAGTAAAGACTGACATTTGGTGCTGGACTCAAAGACGCTACAGAGCTGACGAGGACTGCAAAGTCGGCTGATTATTTTCTATGGGTTTGTCCCCGTTTCACGTTACACATTCGTCATTTGAGCCATCAATATGAAATGTATTGATTATAGCAGCTTTCAGGGCAAATTAAAGCCAAAAAATAAAGATGTTAATAAACACAACATGTCTCCACAGACAAGTTCCAGAGTCTCTACAAAGGCACTGGAGCTTGGTGTCGAAGGGGCCCGGTGCACACACAGGTGTCAGGATGCCTATCGTCCAATATAATATCTTCCCGAATGTGTTTCTGTATAATTCTGCCACAATTCTGAATCACACACATTCCGCTTTTTTGTTTTTAAAGCTCTACTTGAAACTATTCAACCCACTTAAGGCGGCATGCCGGTTGAGTAGATTTCAGGTCATGTAGCTACAGCAATTTATAATGAATCCTTTTACCACTTTTAACCACTCGGTTGTTTCACTCTCAAAAGGGACAACATGGGGGGAATCTGCAGTTTTAATGGCAGTGGATGCAGGTTTTAACCCCCTCTTTTGCTGAGAAGATTTCTATACAGCCACCACATTTCAGCACATGTGTTGATAAAGGGGCTGTAACTATTGGCTCAGACATCAGCACTACAAATGGATGCCTGGGCCTGCGGACAGCTCCGGGTTCTCACACTCACACTCTGCCGGCTGGGAGGAAGGTGTTTGATTCAAAAAATGGCTCTGCTCGGAAATAGATTGCTGGGCTTGCTGTGATGAGATTAGTGGTGTGCAGGTTCTGGAGAATCGACAGGACATGAAGAAAGCTTTATAGCTGCTATACGGCTGGTGTGCCCTAGAATTAGTGTCTTCGGGCCACCAAGGCGAAGTCTGAATCCTCTCGATGTCCTGTGGTGATTCATTTAACTTTGCAACGGCTGATTAAACTGTCTCTGCCTTCTTTTAACGAAGTATGACACAGGCTGACAGTTTGACGGTGAAACCTGTTTTACTTTGAATCTGCGGTGCATTGTATGCAGGCACCAGTGGCATTGCCTTATTAAAGTGAAACTTGTGCTCATTGGTGCAGATGTACATGTAGCCACACTAAGGCAGACTGGCATAACTCAATTTATGTGACAATCTACATCAATAACAACCCCGAATTTAGGTTTCAAATTGGGCCTGCAAATGACTGTATAAGTGTATTAATGTGTTTGGAAGATGGAACTGAAGACGGAAATAAGGAAGGTGGAGAGGAGGCAAGGAACAAGCAGAGAGGGATTTGTGCTAAATTGAGGTGTGCGATTTATTCCTGTAGTATTTTTCATATCGCAGAAAATAAAAAAGTATCTTGAGCAGACTTATTAATGAATCGCTATGCTATTTATTTAATCCTCCACATTAACAGGGCCTTCTTAAAATAAAAATAAGAAAAACCTATATCTCCTCTGACCAACTGCTGTGCATGCGCACATAAAAGGCAGACTTTGATTTAAGTTCTGCGAATATGTGTCTCAACCACATCCACCTACACTTTGCACACAGAGCACAAAAGCATACGTGGTGTTGAAAGGCACATACACACACGCAGGAAATGATTCGCGCCCAGGAATATTGGCACTTGTGCTACACACATGATGCATTACACATATCTAGAAACATGCAAATGCACACGCAGCTATAGGGGGGCAGATGCAAAGGGAGCGAGTCCATGAGAGCTCTTCTGAGATCCCTCTAGCCCACCGTGGGTGTTTTGTCTTTCCCGCGAGGGATGCTCGTTGTTTTGCGGAGGCAGGTTCAGCTCTCGGATTAATGAAAAGCTCCATCTTAGTCATGAAAAGAGCATTTTCACAATCTATTTAACATCATGCATACCAAAGGCTCACATTAGGCACTATTGACTTATGCTCGCCTACAGCAGTGTTTTCTGATGCATTCATTGCCACTGCTGTGATCTTCTGTGGGTAGGCTTCCCCCCCTCCAGCCGTGCCCATTGAGTCTCTTGCATTTCTCATGTTCACTGTCAGAAAACTCATTCTTCAGCGCGAGATGAAATATGGCACACAACTGGAAGTCTGAGGGAGTTATTGAAGAAATGAGAGTAATAAAGCTTCCCAGGACTTGTGTGTTTTTTTGTTTTGGGTAATGTCTTTTCTTTTCCCCGTCTGGCGATGGATGATTGTCCACAGAAACAGACGATGCGATGGCACCGAGCACAGTATATTAGCCAATTTAGTCAAACCTTTATAGGTCAAACACAGCACTCTGAGTGCTTTGGCTGAGTGTAGAGCCAGGTCGCAGCCTTGTAATGCAGGATGTCTCTATCTCGGTGGCCAGGCTGACAAGACAAAGACTAAAGTGGTGTAATAGGCTGCAGTGGAAAACCTTGCAGAAGCGCATTCCATGAGTAGATGTTATTTCAGCGGTCGCTTCTGTTGAATTATTTAACGCAAATGGTTGTAATTACACAGTGACTACAGTGAGGACGTTCGGGTTGTGAGGAGTGTCCAGATCATCGAGGGGATCACAGGACTACGTGATAAACTCATTCCAGGAACTCCTTCCAGGAACCGCCGGATGCTCCTCCCCACCGCCCTCCTTTCCCTTTAGCTCTGTCAGCCATTTCTCTCCCGTGAGTGACTGGCGTCAGGCCGGCCCTCTCAGAGCTTTTAAAAGGCTGTTAAAGGTCCTTGTGAGACACGGCCCCCTATCCCTCTGCCGCCACCCACGCCGTCCACCCAGCCCGCCCACAAAGCCCTCTCAGCAATCACAGCTTCTCGGGATGTCAGCTAGCATTACTGTAACCCCCCTTACGCCTGCGATCAGGGCTCAGCCATGCAAGTGGAACTGGGGCAAAGCGAAGGCACTCGCTCGTGGCAGCCAAGGGGGAGACCGGTCATCTCCGCCACACTGACCTCTGAGGGCCTTTCGAGGATTGGGATGTGACGGCGTGGGCGATGAATGATGGTGAAAGTAATGCTCTGATTCATTTTGTTGGTGTAAACACAGAACGACTAGCACTAGCTGAGGACTCAAATAAGACACAAACGTCATCGAATTTTGTGTTTTTTGGAGGGGAAGACAACTGGAGGGCCCATTATGTGGCCCCAGCTCTCCTGTGCTGTCCAGGTTGGTTCGTCTGTCAAGGTAAAGTGGCAGGACTGCAAATTCTGCCTGACAGCCGAAGCTCCCCTCAGGGAGACTAAGTGGCGTCAACCTGTCGTAGTCACACACTGTTGCTGACAAGGTGATGATGAACACCTTTCATTAAAAGGCAGAAGTTGGGCTTTTCCTCTGAGAGAGCATGTTCCGGTCTTAATGTCAAAGGGAGAGGACCGGGGCTGGACCAGAAAAGGCTTGGGGCTCAACCTCTGTAGGATTTTCTATGCGAAGACCTCCAGTATGTCACCACGATGTGCACACTCAGAAATTCATAGGAACTACAATCAGAGCCACAAGAAGAGGTGCACTCCTGGTTGGATTGGAACCCTCTTGTTGAAAAATGTTTAAATCTTCCCGCAAGCTGTCAACTGTGCGGATGCTGCAGTAAACATATGATATGTGGATTCACATCGCTTAAAGCTATACACTAAAGCGATGGGGGCTCCAAATGGTGGCGACAGATAACTATTTGGACAATTTCAAGTTCTCTACCCAGAAATCAGGGCTTGGGAAGTCATCACACTGCAGACAGCAATACCGGCTATAGTTTGTGATTGCTTTAAAGGGACAGGAGAGGTCATAGCTGGCAGAAGAAACATTGCTGAGGCCAGTTGTCTCCAGTCAGAGCCCTGATCAGGAAGACCCTTTGACTCAAATTGTGATTCGTCACTCCTGTGGGCACCCAACACCAGAATGTAATTTGGGTAAGCGGGGTTAATCAATGTGGTCTGGATTGGATGGCGCGTTGGCTTGCAGTCTAATTTGAACTGATAACAACAAATGTGTTTTTAAATGAAAATCTTGCCCGCTGTAGCTTCAAAATGCAATATACTGTAGAAGAGCCCCTACTAGATTTTGAATAAATACTGCGTACTGAAATATTGACTGTTTCCTGGCATCACAGTGTCACACTGCCGAGAATTGTTGACAGATGTTCGGTATCGGTAAGGGAGTTAAAGAGTCAAACTGTGTGGCATTACAGCAAATCCCCTCAACGGCTCATCACAGGCAAAAGAATTACGAACCACCTGCTTTCCAAAACACACAACACTAACAATGATAATTATGATAATAATTAACTGATACTTCTGCTAATAGTAATACCACCGTACACACAAGTACTGTGTGCGGTGTGATCGAAAAGATTGAAACCTACATTTCAATTGATTATTCAGTTAAACAAAAAGGGAATATGTGCAGCGGTGGATCCATTAGGGCCCACTGGCAGAATGTAAATTATGATATTAGCGGCAATAAAATAGCTCGGATCTCTCAGTAAACACGAGTGACTGAAGTACCCCGGCTGCCAGCGTATGGCTTCAAACGAGACACGGCTCCCACACCTACAATCTATCCACAAATCATTACTGGCCTAATGAGCAACATCAAACCCCGACATTACGACAATATACTGCCATCTCCATGACAACTGGGTTCGCAGAAAAATAGCAATATGTCCCTGGGACTTCCGTTTCCGTCGCATGCTGCAGGTTTTATACCCTGCAACTTTATACCATCAATCTTTGGCACGTCAAGACGTTGGAATGTGTTCTGTTTCAGCTGTGCCACCGGCGGCTCATGTAAGTGCAGGATGATGCTTCTGCACGTTATCCCCTTTTTAACATTAGAGGATTGCATCTGCACTCGCAGTGACCACACAGTGTCCAATTACATTGATTTTGTTTTCTCTTCTTTTGTTATCCTGCTGAGTATTTTGTGAGCTCGGAAGGTGCACTGAGTGAGAGAAGGCAAGCGGAAGGAAATAACTGGGTTACCTGATATCATTTATTATCATTTCAAAACATAAAAAAAGAGGATGAGAATAATTTAAAAAGTCCACATTTACATATCGCTGTTGTTTAGTGGACTTCCCAAATGTTAATCTTTTACCCCAAGTGGAAGGACAGGTTCTTTTTTTGTTGTTTAGAAAATTCTACCCTTTCCAAATAAAAAAACAAACACATAGTACTATGTACTACTAACAATACATCTATGTTTCCCTTTTCATGGCACTCTGGTAGTCCTGGTGGAGATATACTGTAACTCTCTGTGTTGCCAAAAACAAGGTTCCCCTTTTTGTGATGAAAATTGTCTGTCAATTCTCAGTTGAATTTCTAAATGATCATGTTTCTTTAATGTGTTCATTTTAACATCCTGCACCCCATCGAGAGTGGGACAGTGATTGCACAGACCCAAAAAAAAAAAAAAACAGTAAGATTCTGGTAAATATATTGTTCAGTTTTCATGTCTCTTTGACAACATTTATCGTTCACTGCAGCTTGTTATGATGTTACAGCAGTTTTAGGGCCACATATCGTGTTACCATGCATATGGAAAAAGGCAATCGTAATATGATTACGGCAGTAATGTGAGTGAGGTGGGGCTCGTGTACATTGTGCTGGTTGGATGATGATGCTCTTAGCAAGAGAAAGCTATAGCTGCACTAACATGTGGAGTGTTCAGCTTTTACTGGCATTCACAGAGAACATTAAAGACATGTTATTGTCTTAATGGGATCAGAACACTGTTCTCTTATGACATGCAAACAGGATTAATGATATACAGTATGTGGAATTATATGAGCAGTTATTTTACTTGGACTATTAGAAAGATTTATTTTTGTGTTAACTTATACAAATGTCAGGTACATTAGCTGTTTGGCTGAATCATCTTAATTCATCTTGATTATAGGATACATTGCAACACCATACAGATCATAATGGTCCCCAGCGGATCAATCCTGCCGGCTTTGGTGATCTGTTGACTGTTAATCTCTCCACCAACAGGCCAATTTTTTCATTTATCAATTGAAATATATCAACATATACGAGATTCCGAATGATTTGGGTCAGCACCACCACAAGGTTTTGCAATTTTGAGTGAAATCTAACAACATTATTAACAAATATTGAATGGATTCCTATTATTTGGCATTTTGATATTCATGTTCCCATCAGGACGAATAGTTATTTATTTTGTCCAATACTTTGGTTTATGACCTATTATATACCTGCAAAACAAAATACATCCCCATCAGCCTCAGCTGTTCTTTGCCTTTAGTGCTAATTATCAGCATGCTAACATGCTAAACTAAGGTAAACATGATACCTGCTAAACTACAGCATGTTAACATTGCCATTGCTTCACCTCTGTCTGCCTCATTGAGCCACTAGCATTCTGCACACTCTTAGTCTTGTTTTATACATGACATTATTTATTTATTATAGCGGTGCGGCTTCACAGTCCTGCCACATTATTTTGTAGAGCTGTGGTGGCTCTAGTAAAGCAGAACTTTCTATTACGAGGGTACAGTAAGAACCGCAGGACTTTAAGTGTTAAGAGCTGGGTCAAAGTTCCTCCATAACGACTTTCCCTTACAGTACAATTTAAAATTACATCTGGTTTAGTAAATTCAGGGCCAGTCATTCAAATTAAAACTGTAAACACTTTATATTTTATTGAAAAAAAATGCCATTGGTTTCAGATATCCATTACAAGGACATAAGGACACAAGGATACAAGCCCTAACTGTGACTAAAATGTCACTAATTTAAAAATGTACATAAATGATATGCAATCCCTCTCACTTTGTGCTGAAAGACCATGTCTAGTTTGCACATTACACCTGTTCATGAATTCATGCATAACTCATCAGCCGCACTTTGTCGCATAAGAAGCAAGGATTCAAGGATTCAAGGATAATTTATTGTGATTATGCAACACAGGGTTGCATAACGAAATGTAGTTGTAGCCCATTTGCTGCACATGAAAAAACATGACAAAACATAAATGGTCGTGCATTCCTGTAGTGCTTTTATTTGGTTTTTAAATCTGCATCGGTGGGAATGCAAACAGCAACAACAAAACAATTCTCTGGGCATAATATGGGCGGCATCTTAACATAAAAAATTCGACACCATCATCAACATTCATGCTCACAAGCGTTACTGTTTTGCATGCGGATGCAGGGCTCGGGTTGATGTGTTTGTCTAGTTAAACGCTTACCCTCATCTCAGCAAATTGGATGGCAGTTTAATAAGTGGCGCTAACTTTTTAAAACCGAATTGATTTACCTGTCACACTTATTTCCTTGTTTAGTTATTACTTTAGATACTGACAATATACATAGGAGATATAGTGCCATCTTCTAAATGGTTTTCCGAGCAAATCGTTGTTAGACATAATGGGCTATGGATGAGGGGGAAAAAGTAATCAGAATTTGGTTTTAGGGTTGTGTCAGTTAATTAACACCTGATTAAGCGGTCAGTGGAGATGGCCGCATGCTGCTGTGAGAGGAGGCTGTGAGCACAATCAAAAGAGGTGCCCATTAACCATTAGAAATGTTTCAGAGGCTCACTCGCTCTCTCTGCACAGCTTAAAAACAGAACAATGTCACAAAATTACACAATTCTTAGACGAAACGGAACATTAATGTCGGCACATTTATCCATACACAACGAGAACACAAAGTAAGTCTTAATCAGAAACACTGCCATGCTGTTGTTGGTTTTTTTAAAATGTTTTTTGTATAGGAAATGAGTTGTTATAGTTGCCTCTGGTAGAAAAAAAGAAATCTCATCAGCAGTCAAGCTTGGTACTCTATAAAATTGTCAGTGACATCCTTTTCTCCTGCCCCTGAAGACTTGTTACAGTGTTCAGGGCAACTTGTGAAGTCATGGCGGTGGAGACAGATTTTTTGAATTGTGACATGAATGCAGACAGAGAGAGGCAGTATTGTTTTCTGGAAGAGACATCTTTCTCCTCGAACAATGTCCCTTTCTTTTTCATTCAAATAATCTCATTTGAGATTGCATTGTTGTGCTGTCTTCCACAGTGTCACATCGCAATTACATTCTTGAAGAGACCTGCGATAGGCTGCGGAGTTCAGACAAGTGTGCGTTATTCTCACTTGTACGGCTGCAGTGAATTTCTGATCATTGATTTTTCTTTGTCCTTGTCTTAAAGTTGCAATGCAATTGTTTAGTTTGGCCTTCTGTGTGTCAGGACAGCCTCCTCCAACAGTCACAACGGTCGGCCTTTAACTCCATCTCCGTTACTCTATACTTCATGTAAATCCACAGGGTTGAGTTCTGACAACTGGTTACATTTGGATAACAGTCTTATTTTAAGGCCTCTATGTATTGTGTGTGTCCTGAGGGAAATGCTGTGAAAGTTATTAATCCAAAGGGTGGTCCTAGATCACACTGTGAGACATGTGTTATTGGCTCATTTGGAGCTTGGGCGACCAGAGATAAGTGTCAGAAATGTATAGATCAAAGTGTCACAACATGACTACTGCTTCGACCACTATCTACAAACCAATCAATGGGAATCTGACATGAATCCTGCCATAGACACATGCATGTAGGTACCACATTGACATGTATGTATCTGTAGTAAATGCAATTTCTTACTTGGTAAAATAAAATAAAAATCAGCAGGCATTCCTTGCACGAGGCTCAAAATGAATAGTGTTTCAGTCTGACACAAATTGCAACCAAGATTTTATTCGACACATCTTGAACATTCTGACTTGCAAATAACCTCTGCTCTTATCGCACAGTACAGGCTCTTTAGCAAACATTTGTTAATCCCCTAATCAAGCAAAACCATCCTCTTATCTAAATACCTGTCCAATAACAGTGGCAGGCTTACATTATTGGTCTGCACAAAAGGTCTGTGTGCGTTTGTTTTTTTACAGAGCAACTTGCAGGATTTTCTGATCTCACAATCCATTTTTACTGGGCTTGAATTGGGTGTGTTGCAGGGTGACTTTTTATTGTCAGGCACTGTTGAAGACTCAGACTCTGTTGCCAGCTACTATTTTGCTGCATTTGTGTTGACAAAAGCTGGTGAACAGAAGGCTTCCCAGCCTACTCACTGACCATGCATTGCACGGTGAGTGGCCATGCCCACCTGCAGCTTTGGAAGGAGACCCTTCGCTGACAACATCTGCTGCAGGTCTCAAAGGATGTGTGGGCCGTCGACCGCTAATCTGCACTTCTGAGTGTGATTGTCTTTGGTTTCTCACAGGAGTTTGAAGGATAATGAGAGCTTTGTTTTAAAAAAAGAAAAGCAGAAAATTGAACAAAACCAAGAATTCCTCCTAAACGTGTTTGAAACGTATAGGTTAAGGAACAGGTGTTTACACTCATGAGCTGACAGTATAATTAAATCAAGTGTGCATAGAAACAGATATTTGATGATAAAGTAAAGTCTCTTTGTAGAGCAGCATATAGATCCAGCATCTGCTGCGGCAAGAAAAAAGGCTCCGTCCATACGCACAAAAACATACATGTTTTCAAACATGTAGTCAGCACAGGTTATAAAGGTTCATGATGGTGCGTCTTTGCATCAATGGGATAGTGGTGATGAATGTTTTTGTAAAAATAAAAGTCACCATTTATTTTCTGTCCTTATTTGTCAGAACTTCTCTGTTGGCTTCACAAACCATCATCTCTTCAATGAAATCACCACTTTCAGAATAGTCTTTTTGGGGCTTTTTTTTAGTGCTAAAGGCACGTTATTTTTGTACTTTTACTCAAAGAAAGTCCATTATAATCTTACAGAGTCCTGGGTAACATCTACAAATTTCTTTTTTTATCCAACCAACAGGTGTTACAGTACGTGTTAAAGAAAAAAGCAACAAATCACCACACTGGAGATTTTTTTCCTTCAAATTTGACTGAAAGATGAAGCAATTATCTAAATAATCACATATTAATTTTCAGTTGACAGACTGATTAATCAACTAATCGTTTCAGCTCTAGACATGAGGCACAGCAACATTTGCATTCCTTTGAAGTAGTGTTTCTAGCCACACATGCACATTCAAAACGTACAAAATCCTGACTGTTTAAAACTGACCCTGCGAAGAGACTATTTTACTCAATATAAGTATGTTTGCAGAGAAGCTGGTTAATGTAGTAAATAATTAGTCACATAACATGTATGTCTTTGTGGTCCTCTTTCTACAACATTGTCATTGAATTTGTGTTTCTGGTGAAACAGCGTCCTCTAGAAGAAACTACCACTCAATGTCCATTTATAAGCATGTAATCATGCACGCAGGCACGCCTGAGGACGCCAGATGAAGTTAGCATGAACATATAAAGTACAAAACTAAGTACACGTGGCTAATTAACTTATCTGTTAACGGTCAGGACTCTTAGAAGACCCGAAACTGAAAATGTCGGTGAGTGAAATGCGCTCCTTATCTGTCTTGCTTTTTTTTTTGGTTTTACTGATCAGCTGGCAGAACAGCCCGCCGTGGCTCCGTCTATGACTTGGACGGGTTGGTAATGCTGTGGAGGCTATATTGCTTAATTGTGCGGTGCCTCTGTTTTGGTTTGAATTTGCGTCACAGTACAGTCGGTGTGCTGTAGTTGTCAGTAGTTAATGTGTACATATACAGACCCGAGGAGCGTTTCCACAGGGCTCCTTGGGCTGGATGAAGCCACCTGTTTACTGTTTTCAGGTTAAACAGGTGGTCGGGTCGTTGCATCTTAGATGATTTCATCCTGTGGGATAGTAGCTTTGGTTTACTTTATAAGGAATACGCTATAAACTGTATGTTACGCACGTCAGGGTAAATAAATGAAGAGATAGTGTGTAGGTCATATATTATATGTATGTATATCAATGTATATGCATTTGTGTGTATATATATATATTAGTGCTGGGCAACATTACAATTTTTAATCGCGATTAATCGCATGGATTTTTTGCAATTAATCGCATTGTTATGACAAAGTTCAATAATGAATTCAAAAGTAGTGTATTGCGCACTTTTATTTTAAAAGTACTGCTATATGAACAAAAGGTCAATAACATTTGGTTTGCAAACACTTAAAACACATCAGGTTCTTGTTAACAGCAGTATTCCCTTTACACAGTAGCATTTATATCTCTTCACTATCTGTGCTCAGTGTGTGACTTTATGTGAAACGTTTCACTGCTGTGCAACATGAATAACATGTTTCAGCACGTTTCACCACGTTTCAGCACAAATGTCTGTCTTCATGACAGTCAGAGCATGTGAATGCAGCTCTACTGTTCATCAATATGCTGTAACTCCAAGGTAATTATGGTTACCCAGCGATCAAAGAATAAAGACACTTTACCCGCAATTTACATATATATATATATATATACACATATATATATATATATACACATATATATATATATATATATATATGTATATGTATATATATGTGTGTGTGTGTGTGTGTGTGTGTGTGTGTGTGTGTGTGTGTATGTCAGTGGTGGGCTGTCAGGGCCTGCAAGGCCTTCTCTGCTGGCCTAAACAGAATCACAAAGTTATATCTATTTTATAATTTAATCATTTTTCTTAAATACACTACATGTATTATAATTTAAAAAAATATTTTTCCCATTATCTTATGTTCTCATTGCACAGCTACTGTGTTCCTCAATTGCTCTGCTTCCAGTGCAGCTTGTTTTAAGTAGAGCTTTTATCCAATCAGATTTCACCTCTGTGTCTCTGGGTAAGAACAGAGGCACTTTGCAGTTTAAGTGAATGGGGACGATATTGTTGATTGTCATAGTCTTCAACCAATCAGATCTTTAGTTTGATATGTTGGGCGTATTCTTTGACATGGCAGAGCCTGCTAGCTGGCTTAGTCATATGTGATTGGTCAGTGGGCTAGCCTGACATGTTGGGCGGTGACAATCCCAATATCTGCTGCCTCTGTGGAGCAGACATTTTCAGCCTCAAATGCATTAAAACCTATTCAAGAAATACAACTGGGGAGGCTCGACTGTCTTCACTGGCGTCCATGAATCGAGAAGGACTTCTTACTGGAACTAAAACGCACAGATGTATTGAACAACCGTGAGATTAAACTCTTTGTTAACAAAGAAAGGAGGAAGAACAGCTAAATAGTGAACAGCAGCTCTGGTAAGTTAACTGCAGTAGCTTTAACTGCCATAAATATGATCTATGTCATCATTTAATATGCTTGTTTATATTATATATTATTATTTATACAACTTATATGGATTTTCGTTTGGTTTTATATGTGATAGGAACTATTGTTACGTCCTATGTTGCGCTGGGGACAAATTTAGCCGGTGCACAGCAACAAGACCACGCGCGAAGCGGCGGCGGTCTATATACTCCGTGCAAGGTGTTAAAGTTAAAGTGTTAACGTTAAGTTTAAGTTTTTAAGTGATCTACTTTGTAGATTCATGTGTTTTCAAGTGGACTCATTTTCCCTCTCGGTGTTGACAGACGAATAAATCCGTCAGTAACAAGAACTATGGAGTCGTGTATTTTCTGGAGGGAGTGACAGGAGAGTTACTACTCTGTTAATTTGTCTCTCGTGTCGTTTTCATGATATGGGTAATATTGTTCCCTCTGATATGAATAATATTTGAATGGCCCGTGCTCTTGAGCGTGTGGCGGAATGCGTGTTTTAGCTGAATTGATTTTGACTCATTGTTCGTTAATGCCGCCGCATCCCGTCATGCCGGTATTCATGTATCTGCACTCAGTGTATTTGTAGGTGTTGAGCTTCTTTTTTTCGAGTGCAGGCCCAGGTATAAAATGCACGGCCCGCCACTGGTGTATGTATATATGAATATATGTAATGTAGCTTTTAAATGTGATCTGTGAATGACTATGTGGTTTGTTGTATTAACTCCACTACTAATCTGTACTCTGATTTAAAAAAAGCTACAGGTGTATATAGTATTTGTTGAAGGTATCACGTGTGTTATCTGTGTGTGTATGATATATGTAGCTAATTTATTTCATGGCTTGAACATACATCTACATGTAATTTGAATATCATTCTGAATTGCATAGCTGAATGCCATGTGGTTTGGTCCTTCTAGCACAGTTCAGCCTCCTTCAAGTATTTCTTCCAGTCAGTTCTCAGTAAAAAATGAGGTTTGGACACATGTAGTGAGGCTCTGTGGGACAGCCTCAGCAGGTAACTGTAATAAAATGTAGTCCTGAAAATTGGACCAAAGCGGTAAAACTCAATTTGATTTTGGTATCTTTTCCAACTATTTCAGAGAAGACTGTTTATTGTAAGTCTGTTGTCTTGTTTTTTTTTTGCAGTTGTTCCTTTTGTAAAAAAGATTTTAAGATTTGTTTGACATTTTGAATACGAGGAGCTGTTTGTTAGCTGGTTGCCTGTTGTCTCCCAAAGGCGAACCCATGATTCTCTCTTATAATCTTTGCTTGTAGGCCTCGTGTGTTCCCAAACAAGTAACAGGTTTTACATAAGCCTTTTCTGTATCTTTCTCTCAGATACACTGGAGCAGAAAAGTCCTGCACTCTGGATGTGGTGGAGATAATTGTGCTCAGAAGGGAGACCCTCTTTCCCTGGGTGTTGTGCATTTTTCTTTTTATCAGCTGCAGCAGATTCAACATTATTAGTATTATTAATAATATTAGCATTATGGGTTTTGTGACGGTGGTGGCTCTGCCGTAGAAAACCTCACTCATGCATTTTTCTCTAGGATTCGGCTTCAATGGGAAGATTTGAGGTCAGATTGAGGCTCAAACTTCAACTGCAGCCCTGAAACATGGGCACTTGCAGCTATTTGTGCGACTTTAAACAGCCCTTGTTCCCATTATCTCTGAAAATCTAACAAACCCCAGACTATACTGATATGACCTAGTTTTCCATATGTTGCAGCTTCGAGAGGTTCTGTTGGAAATAGGTCTCTCGGGGCCACCGGTTTGATAAGACATAAAATTCCTTAATCCTGACAGGCAGGCAGGTCGAGCTCAACAGATACAGTAAATCAATCAATGTGTCTGAGAAGTAGCAGCCTTCTGTATCGACTGTGAACCCCCCCGCCCCCCTTCTCACAGACACTTTCTAGGACACGCTTGACAGTGATGACTTGGGTTATAGTCTGTCTTCCCATTCCAGCTTCCTACTCAGCCTTTATAGTTTGTATTGTAAAAAAAACAAGGCTGAAGAAGAGAAAAAAAGAAGTGTATTTGACCCACAAGATGAAGTACGCTAGGCATCATTACCAACCAGCGGAGATGGTTCACCTCATGCCATCTTTTAACTGGTCCATTAACCAGCTTCACAGAAGGGAGTGAGAGAGAGAGCGCAGCCTTCGGTGCCAGGGGCTTGGAGACACCAGGACGTTTGGATATATTTGAACCTGTAGCTTCAAAATTCAAGCTTGCCCTCTGAATCATATTCAACACAGGCCCCAAGGTGTGCATGTGATGATAGGTAGGAATTGAAAGCTTTTATAGAGACGAAACCTGGCGGCGGGGGTGAATACCAAGTAGAGTTGGCACTTTTTTTTTTCTTCTCAAAAGCACAGCTTAAACAAGTGTAGGAGCCTCAGTGAACAAAGGATAAGACTCTGTAAAGACGAACGGTGGGAACTGAGGAATATGGGGGTGTGTATTTCATCATTACAGCAAGATGTTCGACATTGAATCAGTCAAGTCAGTGAACGGGAAGTCAACAATTTTTAATACGCTCCTCTGACTTCCCCTCATAGCGTCTTCATCCTTTTAAAGCGGCATGAGATTTCTCCCTCCCCTCCTCCACGGCGGGAGAATCGAGGCTTGTTCTCACATTTCAGTCCATTTATATCCTGCCAGATGCAGCTCAGTGATCTTAGCCCGCCATTAGCGTGCACAGGAAAGCATCCAGTGCAAGTAAACAAAAAAATTAAGGGATGGCCCATTTCTTCCTTTCCCACATTTCTTCCTGTTCCTCAACCCTGTCTTGCCACATGACTTACGATTTCTTCAAAACAAGGCATTACATCCGCCGGTTTTGACAAATCACAGCTCTGTTCTTTGTGTTTATGAGCCTTGTTTTGCGTGTCCTCACATTTCTGTAGCCGGCACAGAAATGGAGCGGCTCTCTGGTGTAGTTGTCATAATGTTGATATTTTCGCGAGATAAATTGCAGCCGTGTTTCCTCAGGGTTCTCGACGACGGGAAATCAAACGGCCACAGTCAGCTATTGCATAATATCATATCTTAGCAAGAATAACCGCATATCTCAGGGTTTCTAAATAAGTCACAACTGTCAACTGTGTTTTGCTGTTTTCTGTAATTAATGCACCCTAGAGTTAAAATATTCAAGCCCCTCGCTCCATCTCACTGTCTGTCCAGCAGTGACAAAACACATCAAATGTCAAGGGAAAGAGATTGGGATCATGTCAATCATTTTCTTGTTTTCGGGGAAAAATGCTTTTCCCAGTAGACACCTCTCTCAGTGATGTGCAAAATACAGACATCATACCGGACATGATCCCATCTATTTTTAGTGACCTGTTTTAGTACTTCATTTTTGAGGAATTCACCTGAAGCCACTTTTTTGATTTCATCGATTATTTATTTTTATCCTCGCACCGTAGAAGGAGTAGTTGATTAAAATGATTTAATCGACCAACAGAAATTTAATCTGGATACATTTTGATTGTTGAAAACTCAAAACGATTTTTTGTCATTTTATTTCTTTTTATCATTGTGAATTGAATATCTTTGGTCTTTGGATTGCTGATCGGTCAAATACAGAGATATAAGGGTCATCTGGGGATTCTGGAAGACTGATGAGCAATTCCCTGATTTCACAGCAATTGTGGGTTCGGCCTATTTGAGAAAAAACAATCTTCAAATGAACTGAAAAATCCTTAGTTGCACTCCTTCAAGGTAAAGTCTGATGTACAGAGAGTTGAGACACATAAAAGTAAGACAAATATTATTGCACATACGGAATAGATCAACAAAACAAGCAATTAGTACATCTTTGACACTCCTGAATTGCCGTCCAATCACTAATCATAATCATCTGCCCTCCGTATTGAATTACAGTACTGAAAGATCTTTAAATTATAATTAAAAGTCAGAGATTAGAGTGTGCTGGAGAGTGTGTCTGTAGAACCTTTCTAAGATTGATACTGATACACTGATTATTACTGCAAGAGAAAGGCAGATTTCCCTCAGGATGGTAAAGATGATCACAGTGAAGTAAACGATGAATGAGGTTTTACTGTTGAAATTGATTGGGATTAGTTGTATCCTGGCTCTTCAGCAGCATCTATATCTGGCTCATTTGTCTAGAAAATGCTTAAGGTGGTCGAAAATAGAAACAGGGTCGCGTTGAACCGAACAAGTGTCGTAATTGGAGCAAACTAAAAGACGCAGTCAGGTGACGGGACAGTTGTGTTGAAAGCTGTAACTGTAATTTCCTTTAATTTGGGTCTCTCTATTACAGTGTCCACTTCAGCTTTGCCCTGCTTTGAGAGGTATAGTTTTCTCTTTGCCAACTGTTTACTCCGACAACTGTAGTCGGTTATTATTGTGAAGTATCTAAAAGTGGTGGGAAACACTCCTCAGCTGCAGGCTTGGCTGAGCTGCTGCTTAAAACGAAAAAACTAAAAGGTTGAAACAGAAGAGAGAAGAAACCCGCACATTCAGGCTGCAGAGATCTGAGTGAGTGGAGGCATCTTTCTATTGTGAAGTCTGACACAAACTGATATCAAGGTTGCTTTTTGTCTCAAATCCTGAGTGAGGCAGCTGGCAACAAACACACTCTGTTCATCAAGACTTCTGTTCTGTAGCGATGCATGGAGGCGTGTGAAGGCCTGAAGATGTACTCTGTCAAAGGTGTGCACATACTGTAGGAGAATGGTGCAGCGATGGAAATGTGTAATACTAAGAAAAATATAGACCTAAAATGTTTAGCATGATAATGATCCTTGCATTGATGATGTATCATCTTAAGCTGTTGAACTTTATAGCAGAAAGTTGGAAGGAAAATGAATCAACAACTATTTTGATAATTTGATTACTTGTTTCAGCCCCTTGTCAAGCAAAAAGATGAAATCATTTCAAATCAGACTCTGTATCTTCAGGGTTTGAACTGTTGGGTGGAAAAACCAAGACATTTGAAGACGTCACCTTGGACTCACTCGGGGAGATCATAACGGGCATTTCATACTAAAGAAGATGAATCTATTCATCAAGAGAATACACGGCAGATTAGCGAATTATGAAAATGTAAGTTAATCGCAGCCCTAAATAATTGACTAGTACGAGCTGACGTAATGATAAATGCTGTTTACAGATGGTTACAGGGATGCGGTAGAATGCTGCACAACATGACGCTGAGTGGCTTACAGCAACAATTCAACAACATTGCTGTTAAAATGAGTCAACATTTTCAGGCTGAAAAAGCAGTTCAGTGACAGATGGCCGGCTCAGTTGAGTGTATGGCACTAATTGTATCACGGTTTTCCGGCTTTGCTGCTCAAAAAAAAACAGGTATTACCTCCCAGACCACTTACAAACGTATCGATGCGTCCTTCTAACGCTCATTTCAGTCCTTTTTTTTTTTTTCTTCTTCTTTCGCTAGAAACACAGTGGCAGCCTTTTCTAAAGCTCTCAGGTCCTTGTCTGCAGCTTAAGCCTGCTCTCTCTATTCGCTTTCCTCAGGGCAGCCTTCCTCCACCTTCCTATTGATCGGCTGTGCAGCATCAACATGCCGGAGTGTCAATTAGAGGGCCCCTCCTGCCCATCTGTGAGAGGAGAGCTAAAACACATCTATAAAAGTTTCCTTGGCTGGCTTCGCCATCCAGCAGCTGCTCGATCTCACAAGATGAAGAGGGGAACAATCTGCTGAGTATGTATATA
>NW_022280090.1:354110-389912 GCF_004355925.1 Anarrhichthys ocellatus | reverse complement strand
TATATATATATATATATATATATATATAAATAATAATAAATGTTCCACTTATACCGCAATACTGATGGGACTGCTTGGGCCTATAGCTGCAAAACTTCCAGCATGAAGTGCTGGAAAAAATCCGAGGCCGTTTGAAGGGGGGCCGGTCTACACAACACATTCTTCATCTTCAAAGAGAGCACCTCCCAGGTCTCTGTCAAGGTGACGTGCAATTGTGAGGGCAGGCTGGGTCGAGTAGAGTGGAAGCGACGCATGTTTCTCTGTGAAAAGAGTTGCTGTTTTGTAGCATTGCTACTCTCCGCAGCCCCAGCCTCTACAGTATGCTGGCACGTCTTTCTGGCTCAAATCCTCTCCAGTAACTTAGCTGTTTGTATTCTGTTCAAACACAAGTTGTCTCTAAACCTCCTTCAGACATCTCGCACATTGCAAACACTTCCCCTAAATATGTAAATGCTCTGAAAACTTAGTCTTGGTGACAGATGTGTCAGACAAAGCGAGACCAGACGCGGTGTCAAACAACACCCGCACCGTGTGTTCTTGTACATTCAAAGTCTTCTTATTTGATCATATTTCAGTCCAGAATACTCATTAAGTCAAACCTCCGTCAATGAAGTTGTCAAAGCAGACATCTTTAATGTGTAATTACAGATTGTTTCGAATATACAGTATGTCTGTAGGTTTTGCACTAATCAGAATGAAGCTATTTCTGTAGATTCAGCTGGTGTAGCTGGCGTGGCCATCCAACAACACACTCTTATTTGCCTGCAGGCTGTTGTATGGCCTTTTGAAATGAATGCGTAGTCTATTCTGAGACCTGCTTTGGCACCCGGGGAAAGGTTGATCCCCTGATATGAATCTCTCCAGTAATTCCTGCAGCTGTCTATGACATTTAGTTTTTAGTCTGTGTTGTACATGTTGTGGTTTGCCATTAAGGGCTGATGTGTAAACACCGTACTATGCACACGTTCTTTCCTCTCATTCAGCGCTCAGGTAACTTGTTTTCTTTGTGAGCACCGTGCTCATTGCGGTGCCTCGAAAGCAACTTACCGTATTTTTAAATAAGAAATAAGCTGTACAGTGGAACATTGATAAAATGTAACCAGATTTCACTGTATGCTATGACGGTGCTTTCCATTCGATTACTACATACATGTCATGTTGAATAGAGCTCTGAAAGGAGGCCTTCCTTAACCAAGATGAACGTTTGGAATGGGATTCGTATAGGTTTCAAAAGAGTGACGTCAGTTTCTGAAATCATTTATTCCGAGGATACAGCCAGCTGTCACCTGAAGCGCTGAGATCTTTAAGATTATCGAATAAATTACATACATCCTGCTCGAAGAGGAAACGCTTCATAATGCATCTGAAACGAGACAAAACAAGCCGATTAACATGATAGTGCTCGATGTAATCTTGTGAGGGAGATGTTTTTCCTTCACTCCAGATACTCCCTCAGGTAGGCTAGCTGTTTTTCAGTCTGAAGGAGACGCGAGCTGTCTCCCCACCAGCTCTTCTTTTTGTACAAACATGACATCTGATGACATCTGTCTTCAAATCTGCAGTCTTGCAGAACAGTTTTTGGAACCCTTCAATATTTACAGCTGTATTATTATTATTTTTTTTCTTTCTCTTGCCTATCTATGCCGAGGTATGTTGGCAGCTCACTGCCTTCTCCTCAGTGTACGCTCTGATGTTAGATATGGTTTGTATTTGGTGACGGGGGGGGCCCAGGTGAGTTGGCTAGCTTTGTCATGTGTTCTGCAGCAGTTAAAGTGAAACTGCAGTGAATGAAGTCTGAAAAATTACTTCTCACTCAGTAGGAGATAGTTGGGTGTATTCAAAGGACCTTGTCACTTCCAATATGCTCTCAATTAATCACCGCCCTTGCAGATTCGAGGCTTCAACCCTCTCCGCTGGAAAACCAATGTCTTCAGCTCTATTCTGTCACTGCGTGCCGGGAGATTGCTCCTTCAGACTCAATTTCCGCTTCGGGGAACGAACAAAGTGAAGCGTAGACAATGTACATACATGATCGCTTGTAGTGGCACATTTTTGTGTCTATATGGCATGCATCTATAGTTTGTGTCAGAGGAAGAAGAAGAAAAACAGAAGTGAGGGAATGATGGTGTCACATTGTGTCCATGTGCATGACAGAACGCAGCCTGGAAACAGTTTAAAATCTGCATTACGCACCTCACAGCAGTGAAACGGTAAACAGAGCCACGTCCAAAGCCGTTGTAGTTGGGTAGAGAGCTGAAACAATTTCTTGATTAACTATATAGATAATCAGCAACTTCTATCAATTGTTTAAATCAGTTTGATGCTTCCAGATTCTCTAGTGGATTAGCCACTTTTTTCCAGTCTTACAATTTAGTGAACTAAATATCTTTGTTTTGTTTTTTTACTTTCTGATTTGATCTCCTTGGGCTCTGGGAAATGATTATACAAATATATCTTTTACCGTTTTGAAGACCAAACTTCTGAACAAAAATCCATAATGAAAATGATCGTCAGTTGCAGCTCTGGTGAGGTAGGCTGCATCTGTCATCAGAGAGGTGAAAATAAGGTTTTTATGATTCATGTTTTTAAGCTTTGTTTATATACGTCAACAGTAGCCTATACGTCCAAAATGTTTGTATCCCTTCATGAACAAAACTGCAGGCAGCACCAGTGATCTAGATGATGTCGTTCTATAAATGTTCAGTATCGTATGCTGTGTTACTGGCTGCTTAGAATCAGAAGTCAGCTTGCTTCTTCTTAAGGTGGATATTTTTCCTTTCTGCCGACTGTGGATGTAAAAGCTGCTCTCAACTTGTAATAGCATAATTACAATTTCAAACTCATTTCGGAGACCATTGGTTTGTCGTACTTTTCTTTTTAGCCTACAAGGCACCGGCTTGGACAACTTAAGAGACTCTGAGACCCACATATGAAAAGCCATTATAATATACGTATGTAATTGATTTTGCCCGTAGTAGGCAGAAATACACGGGTAAGAGGTCCATTTGGCACAAAGAGATATCAGCTTTATCTGTGGCCTATTCAGTCATTTTGAACTCTTCACTTTAAATCCTTAATCTTTCTGAAGATTTGTCAGGCTTCGAAGAAGTTATATGGCAGCAATGGTGATACATTTTCTGAAAAATATTGATTTCATAGCAAAGTACCAACACAGAACAGCAACTGAGCTACTACTGCCGATGCCAACAGCACAGTCTTGTTATGCTGGAACCGTCCTTTTTCAATTTGATTCAAAACCAGTTCGGCTTAAAATCAATAGCAACAATAGGAAACATGATATTCAAAGAATGCCGCGCTATTGTGGTAGCGGCTGAGCACATCCATTGACAAGGTTTGTAGCTGACAATGAAGCGCGTGGCTCTGACTCACTCAGCCCTGTCAACCTTGAGAGTCCATGGAAACCTTTTCAATTCAAAATGGTAGACGTAGGAGGACTACATGAGAAAAAGAAACTACTGTTGGGAGCAGAACTGTCTCTTCATTCCACATGATGCTGCACTAAAAAGGTTAAGCACAAAAAAAAGAGGTATTGAAAAGCTCATACCAACACAAATCCCTTTGCCTCCTTCGCCCCCTTTCTGTTTTTGCTGTGCATTGTCTCACTGTCTTCTCTTTTTCATCTTGTAGGAATTCACTGTGAAGCCTGTGGACCTAGGCAGGCCTGAGGGCTCTGACATATACCAAATCACTGCCCAGGGGAACAGGGGAGATTAAAAACTTCTGATTGAGGTGGAGTGGAGAGAGACACACACGGAGAGAGAAAAAAAGCTTATCGTTCACCTTTGTTCTCCCTAATGACCCAAGTGAAGGATCTCCATAGGCCAGTCTGCGAATAACAACAGACACAAGAGCAGCTGCCCACCACTGTGGTTGGATGATGGAGTGAAAGAGGAGAAGAGAACAGGATTACACCCAGTGAAATAGCCAACCTCATATCATAAATGAATTGAATGACTGGGAGAAAGGAGAGACATGAGAGGAAGCCTTTTCTGTGCCAACTGCTTCAAGAGGTATTGCAATTAACCCTCTGGCCATCCTAAAACAATACCTGGCTTCTGTTACTTTCTGATTGCTGGGTCTGGTTGTACCGCGTGGATGCGTGCTCGGGCTGCGGCCATGTTTCAACCACCGGTGTGTAGACCAGATTGGAACAGCCGGATTCTGCTGCTGCTGCTGCTGCTGTTTGTCTACAGCTCCCTCAGGGCTGCACAGGCTGCCAAACCCAAAGGGCCGGGACAAACACATTTGAACTCCATCCGCATCGACGGGGATATCTCCTTAGGTGGGCTCTTCCCAGTACACGCCAGGGGCCACGACGGCAAGCCATGTGGGGAGCTGAAGAAGGAGAAGGGCATACACCGACTGGAGGCCATGCTCTTTGCCCTCGACCGCATCAATAATGACAATAACTTGCTGCCTAACATCACACTGGGGGCGCGCATCCTGGACACCTGTTCCAGGGACACACACGCCTTGGAGCAGTCGCTCACCTTCGTGCAGGCCCTGATCGAGAAGGACGGGACAGATGTCAAATGTCTGGGCGGGGGAGCACCAATCATCACCAAACCTGAGCGGGTGGTGGGCGTCATCGGAGCCTCCTCCAGCTCCGTCTCCATCATGGTGGCAAACATACTGCGCCTGTTTAAGGTAAGGACATCGGCAAATGTTTTTTTTCTTTATCTAGATATGAGTTTCCAGTTGTTGGTGTCTGTGAAATGCGCAGGACAAAGAACATGAGCAGTGTTTGCTGATGAGTACCGTAAGACACTTGTACCTGTGATTTGTGTTGTTTTGGCTTTATTGATTTGTTTGAATAATTAATAACAACAGGAGCTGCAGCACAGTGTGCGAGAACACTATGTGTTGGAGATCTGCTGCCACACGATGGACACTTCAGAGAGAAGATACGATTGGTAAATCTCATCACTCCGACTGTTGCGCTGCAGGAGTTGGTTGCTAAGCAGTGAGAGGTATCGCCTGTCACAATACAGAAGTGATTAATAGAATACGACTTAATTTCATTGTTACCCCATAGCCAGTCTTCCAATCGGTTTGTTGTATACATCTGCTTACACGGTGGGAAAAACATATCTTCTGTTCATGTACATTTGAACATTTGATGAATTATTTAACACGTTTTGTTTTCTACCCAGCCATCCGTGGCAAGTGTAATAGCTCTTTCTACTTTACTGAAGCTTTCATTGCTATTTACTGCTCGACTCGCTGTAAAATAATACAACCCATTTAGAATTTGAAAATAATTACTTTTTATGAATTACTGTCATGTGTTTGAAACAGTTTCGTGGGTAATTACACATTTTGGCACAGATATTACCCAAAATCACTTTCCTTGGGACCGGCGAGGTAGTGGCTTATCTACATTTTGTTTTTAATAAATTAGAGATTATTTCTCAGATAACACTAAGACTTTAAAACCAGCTTCAAAATACATTTCAGATCCTCTGTGCTCTGCTTTCACCTAAAAAGCTGATTATAATCCTACCTTCAAAATTTACTTTCACCTTGATCTCATGTGAAAATTCATTCCCTCGTCTTGAGAAGTACTGGGAGGTCAGCTGGTGGCTCAGTCACACAATTATCCCCGCTGCTGATTCAGTGTTTTAATTTAGGACACCTCAGCAGGCCAGGTGTTAACTGTCACCTTAATAATGGGCCCTATGCTGCCTTACCTGCCATCATACAAATAATTCTGGATTTCTGGTCCCCTAAACATTGATGTTTCGGACAACATGGCAGGTTACAAAGTTTTAGACCTAGTCTCAAAATTTCCCAACCTAGTCTCATTTCATTTTTGCTATTCTCTGACATTTTATAGAACAAAAGATTTATTAATCAAACAGAAAACTGGCCGCTCAATTGATCATGAAAATAATCATTGGTTGCTTTCTTAGATGATGTAAATGTAAGCTAGAGCTGCGTGTTGCGTGCCCTGTTTTTCGTTCTTCCTTTATGTCTGCTCGCCCCTTTGATGCTCTTGGCTTATGATGCTGAATGCTAGACGACTCTCGAACCAGACCAGACTCTGGCACGGCTTCCACTACTGCCTTCCATTGCGATCAACACCACACCAATGCCATGTTGGAGAGATACTCTGCAAGTGTGATGGGGACGTTATTACTGAGCTATGATTAGGATAGCACTTTTTTATTTCATTGGCTGCGGGAATCCTGTGTTTTCACATCACTGTTGATAATCATGTTTGATGTGAGTATAGTGAGTCATGAGGTAAAGCATGATTTCACATGTAGGGCTGTTTCGGGCTCTGTCGACTCATCGATGTAATCGACATCATCACTAACAGAAATGCATCGATTTGCATTAAGTGAGTCAGCGCCGTTACACTAACAGTTTAGTGTGGGATGGTTGGTGGATAAAGAAAAGCAGGATCTGCATCACTAAATATAATCAGCATCAAGTAGCTCCAGATTTTGGTGATAGAATGATTTTATTTCTTTCTTTTTATTTAAGGTGCATTATGTAAGTTTTGGCGACATCTAGCGGTGAGGTTGCAGATTGCAACCAACTGAAACTTCTCTTGTGTACCAAGTGTGTAGAATAACTACAGTGGCTGACATAAATACGGGAATGGCCCTATCTAGAGCCAGTGTTTGGTTTGTCCATTCTGGGCTACTGTAGAAACATTGCAGCCGGCACAGTGAAGAGGACCCGCTCCGATATAAACAGCTCCTTCTAAGGTATTATTTTCAGTTAATCAGACACTATAGAAAACATACTTATTAATATCAAATTCCATATCTGCCACTAGATCCCCCTAATACACCGGCAGCGTATGTGTGGTTTGATAAGCTCCCTGGTTCCAGAGTGTCACAAACCACATGGGACGTATCCTGCTTGTCGAGGCCCCCAGCGTAAACCGGAGTGAACCCATTGTGCATCTTTTATTCAATATAAGGTAGTATGCATGGGTGTGCTTCATATGAGCCTGTTGATCTACACGTAGTCGAGCCTGTATGATCTCTATATTTCTTTCTTTCTTTCTTTCTTACGCATAAAATATGCGTGTATACGCGCTCACACAGGTAGGAGTGGGCACACAGTAATGAGCCTCTTCAGCAGCGGGTTTTTGATCCCTCTCTCGCATAGAAGCCTTAAATCCTTCGTCATTAGCACAGTGCTCTTTCCCTCTTCATTAATGCACGTAATGTCCTTGCATATTTAATTTAGATTTCTCTGATCTTCTTTCTCTCTAATCTCAATGTATATATTAGCATTTCCCTCGTCTTCCCTTTTTACCTTCAGACAGCTGGAGGTTAAGAAAGCAGCTTCAGTGAGACGACAAGATGAGTAGATGAACATAGTGAGATTCCCACCAGTTCATCTTCGGTTCCTATCACCTGGGTTATTAAGCCGCTGTGTTGAAAATCAAACACTCTCCAAGACAGTCGCCAATCAATCAACATCCACTCTAATTGAATAATGGTCATTACAACAATCAAAAAAGAGAAAAAGCTCCCGACGTGAAGTAAAGCGGTCTGGTCCGTCATATAGATTAAACAGTAAACCTTTTAATGAAGAGTGGTGCATGGTCATTTAGGTGGAGTCTTGAATTATGGCTTCCCAGCGATCCATAGGTCAGCCAGATGCCAGCTGGCTCCCCCGGTCCTCATGGACCTGCTGATGGTCCCAGAAGGTAACCAGCTTAAGTTTACGACGGCCTCATAACATGCCCTGCGCCAGTAAGACATCATTTGCTGCATGATATAGCACGCAGAGAGAAGATGTACAACCTTGTACACTAGCACTGCGGCTAGACATAAATGTTTGCTTTTAGTGGAGGCAATGCATTCACTCAAGTACAAGTTCAGCATACTGATGAAGACTGGCGGGCCCCTCAGACATGTAGACATGCACATTACTGCAGCGTGTAGATGCAAACGCACACTTAACATGAGCAAAACTGTACCACTTCACACCCAGAAACACAAGCATACACAAGCGTACACAAGCACATTAACATGCAATAAACCACTTCATAACCCAGGATCAGCATCAGCCAGCCTGGTGTAGTTAGCAGGTTTACAGAAAAGTGTTTCCTCAGCACTCAGCTGCATACAGATGTGGTCCAGAGCAGCGTGATGAATATTTTACGCCAACGTTATGTAATGGTAACACAGGGACCATGGAGACGGAGCTCTGAAACATTTAAGTTTGGTTCGCCAGGAGCCGCTGTGACAAGCAGTTGGGGAAAAAAGACAATTCATGATCACAGACAGGATATGTCGGATGATTACATTATTCATTTGCGCACCAGATGTGTTCATGAAGTTGACATGCATCACCTACAAATGCATTGCACTACCAGGTCTGTCCCTCTTGCCTAGTATATCAGCAGGTGATCCTGACAGGGATTTTGTATTTTCCAAATCAACCGTATTTGATAGGTTTGCCTCGTGTTCAGTGAAAAGAAAAGTCTTTTTTTTTTCATTTGTATTTCATTTGTTTCATTCTGTTATGCACACGAGTAGCACAACAGAGAGGCAATGACCCAGGAATAAGAAGCTCAAAGCCTTCTCGCCTGCACTGCTCAATGGAAAACATTTTGGTGGGTTTCTTGTTCTGACATTCCAGTTTACCGCTGGCTGGACAAAGCATCTCGCATCCACTGAAGTGGCTAGTGTCAGTGGTAAAGGGGGCCACAGAAGAGTGAAAAAATGATCCATTTAGAGGGAAGGAAAGTAGAAGAAAAATATAAAATTCATGCAAGAGCACACAGGCCTTCAGCATCCCACTCATTCTGGCATTTTCCCTCACCCTTAGTTCATGCTCTTGATTTTTAAGTTTCGCATTGGAGACACAGAAGCTGACCTATACTGAGTAATTGTTTATGCGCCTTCACATTGTGTAGGACCCTCCTCTGCTGTCTTACAACGGCAAAGCATCTCTGTGTCTCAGAGGGTCTCAGAGGCAAAATACAAAACATCAATTACGTGATCATTTCTTTTCCTCATTTGATCCAGACCCGCGCTGTTACTACACCGCTTCAGCATGGCATTGCTGTAATTAGTGTTTGGCAGTTAAATTGGCCTCAACCCTCATGGGTTAGTTAAGTGCTTCAAACTATCAACAAAAAGTAAGGCAACTAATATTTAGTGCTGGATAAACACTATATGGAAGGAGAAGCTGATTAGAGATTGCCCTGAGCTGCCCTTTCTGAGACTTTTTTTCCTCATGGATTCATTTGGGGTTTTGTACATAACGTTGCTGATAACAGCATGTACTGTATATAATGAACCACCGTGTTGAATAATACATATTTAAGGCAGACTAACAGTTATGAATATACTGGCTAATACAATGAACCAGATTTAAGAAGGGTTACTTGCTGTATTTTTTGGCAAGCAAACAGCATCTTTACTTGTTGGCTGTAGAGATGAGAAACTCATTTTGGGTATGAAAAAAAGACACCGTGGTTCAAAGTTCCTTTTTAAAAATCAAATTCACAGTCTGGAGTTGCTAATGTTTGCTGTTTTTGATGCATTTGCAACACCTACGTGACTCATTCCAGGAGCACGTGTGTGCTTGTAAAAATCCCTCATAGTAAAGCTGCAATTACACGACAGCTGTGAAGGTAAAAGCTATCGGTGCCAATCTCAGTCAAAATATATGCATAAGGCGGAAAACCCGGCCACCCAGCGTACCGAGAGCAGGATGGCAGCTATCATTAGCAGTTGACAGTTTCTTTCATGATTCCTTGAACGAGCGAGCCGATCCATTCTGCAGCTGTTTCGTGGTCAAAGCTCCACCACATCCCTCCTTCCCAGAGGTGCTCACCATCTGCTTTGTTGCAACCTCTTTTTAGTGAGATAACGATTATTTCCCCCCAGTGGATCCTCTACTGTTAACATTGTTGCTTCAGACCTGCTTGGTAAAATGTGTAAATGTTAGGTTAGTATTAATGTTCCGCATAATCTCGAACATTTCTCTTTTCTCTCTTTGGCAACAATGAGGGAACTCATAGCGGCTTTCAGGTGTACAAAAGAAAGAAAATCTGTGTTTGATTTGTCTCTGACAGGCAAATTGAAGTCCTATCGTTGTACTGAAGAGATATCTATTCATTTTTAACGAACATTCTTTTTATTATAGGTTTTCTGTGAGATCTAGTGTTGGGCCAGAGTAAATGAAATGTCATACTGGTTTGCTATTAAGCCAAGCACCGGACTGGACTGGTATACCAGATTTCACCACTAGGTAAACTCAGCAGCCACTCCACCAAAACCCGTAGGAACGGCTTTCCACTAAAATGAGAATAGCTGGTCCACCTTTAATGTCAGCCCACCTTAAGTGAGTGATCAGCATCTAATCAGTCGGTGGCAAGCTGTCTAAGTATTTATTTCCCTGACATTTAAACAGAAGTTAAAACTTAGACTAGTCGACAGAAAACAGTCAAAATTAATGTAAATTTAATCGATAAGGTTAAACACTGCGTATAAAAGCCATTTGAAGTCATTTATTTTAATAATATCAAATGCTGCTAAAATCAAATGTGTCCCCAGTGGCTGCTCTGGTTGCCCTGTTAGGAATGCACCTCACAGCCCCAGTGTGTGTGGTGTAATATTGAATGAAACGACAGGCGGTACTGTGGTCTAAGAGGAGTCCTGGTTTGGCTTATAGGCTACCATTAGTATCTTAGTGTGCAAGTTTTATTACCTTTCACCTTATCTCACCCTCTCTCTGTCTCTGCCTCTCTCTCTAACACACACACACACACACACACAGCAAGCAACGCAGCACTCAGCCCTCCATCATCTCTGTCACATTAATTGTCGCAGTCCTCAGTCCACAAGTCCACATTTATTGGAAAAAAGAGAGATGCAATCATTTCTCAAATTCCCAACATGTTGCCACTTGGCCGTCAGGATCTAAACTAATGCACGCTCACACACGGACGGCAGGGCCTTCGGGAGCAATTAGGGGTGAAGGGTCTTGCCCAAGAGCCACTCGTCATGCGTACCGGAGGAGCTGGGGATCTTACTATTGGAGGACGACCCGCTCTACCTCCAGTAACAGCACCATGGACATTGGAAGTTTCATTTGAAAACCTCAATCAAAGCTTGGAATGCAAAAAACAGACATGTGATACAGCCTGGCCAATCCAGTCTATAAGGAGAGAACCAGACTGACTGCTGCATGTCGGTAAGAGGAGGTGGTGGCAGGCGTTTAATCGACTAGTCTACTTAACATGCAGATCCCTACAAGCAGGACATGGGAACTTGGCTTGGGTCTTGATGGATAGCATTGATTTATCAAGTCTACATAGTACACACTGTGCTGTACACGTTCACAGCTATAGACAAACAAGCACAACAAACACAACATGTGCTGTGCGCCTCCTCCCCCACCTCTGCTGACATTTTCTGCAGGGAATTGTGCAGGGCCTGTTAGACACTAGTGGCTCCATTAGTCTGTTTTTATAAACGAACATAGTATTAATCACATTGTCATATTGAGTATTACTAATCCAAGCTGAATTTGGCGCTGTGACGCTGTCGGCACAGGTTGCTGATGTAGGCTACTTTTTAATTTACCAGAACATGTCGTAATGACAAATGTCGGTTCTGCTGGTTCGCACAAAAGTATCTTCGGACCAAACCCGACCTGAGTGAGAACCAGCTCCTCTTTGTTAGCTTTTCAAAACATCTCATTTGAGCTACATTTGATCTTTTAGCCGCTGGACGTGTCCTCACTTGGAATGAAGCAATAACCCGGGCAGAGCTTCTATAGAAAATGTAATCAAATGTATTAATTTAAATGCACGCTTTTCATGTTAATTGAGAGTTTGTTCTTAGACAGAATTAGATCAGAGGAAAAATAATTTAATCCACTTGAAGAATAGGGTGTTAATCTTGCTTAAGAATTGTTTTATTTCGGTCCGGTTTTTTTTCTGTGCATATAAAAGGAATTTAAAGATTGACAGTCCTTGAAATCTAGCATGAGTGGCCTTATTTTATATGGCACTTGTTCATTTTCTTTACACAGTGTTTCATCACTTCATGGTTGAAAATGAGTTGCCCTGTTTCTTGCATGTTATCACTGTGGTTGCCCAAACTTTTAGTGACTCTGGATAAGCCCGATAAATAGCATAGGTTCAATCATTTAACATCTATTACACTTCTTTAAATTGTAACCTCGTTGTGGACCTTGTATGGTGCACCCTTGAAACAAGAAAAAACGGGTTCATGTCATGAAATTTCATGCTTCATCTCGCCTTGTTCTGATGCTTTTTATTCCCCTATAAACCTTCTAGTGACACAGTAGAATGACGGCCCTGTGTCACAATTGATTTAGCAGCTCATTTGGGGGAATGACAGCTAAATCAAGATAAACAAGTATCAGCCCATCGAGGCATCTCACTTCAAGCAAACCCACTCGTTCAGAGAGCCAGTGACAATGCAGTCGTTCACACGGACTGCTTCACTATGAAGCCATTAAAGACTGTTTTCTTCCTCGAAGTATGCACTTCAATTTCATGCAAGAAGGTATTATTTTTTTAATGTTAGTCATAATTGTTGGTGAGAGCAATTTGCCATAAACTATGTAGTTCAGTGACAAATGTGCATAACTTACAAGACGCATTGGAGTCCTGCTGCAATATTGGGCCTATTTAATTGGCCAATATTAGACTGTCGCAGATATATCTGTATCCGTGCATATCCTGTCTGATTGGCACAGATATGGATTTTTAAAGAATCTAATATGGAAAGTGCTGCTTGAGTAATTTGGGAATGGTGCCATCACTATAGTTTATCCAGCGGAGTGTAGTCCGACTTACAATACAGTGACAGACGGAGCTTGGCATGTCAACCCAATGTTTCACAACATAGAGGACAAGAACTGTGTTGACGTAGCACAACACAGCAAACTCAACCAACTCCTCAGTCCAGCACTAGACGTTAGGCAGGCACGATTAGAAAAGTGGGCCATCCCTATAGCTACAATACACGCTAGTCTCCACTAGCTTAAGCCTATTGCATTTTACACTGCTTGAATTAGCCTAGCGGCTAGCGGCCCTTCCCTTACTCAAAGCTTTTCTACTCTTACTTGGTTTTTTAAGTCACTGCATCTCCCGGCTGAACACTACTGTTGAACTTCAGCCTGCATGCAAGTTTTTTCAGCCTAAATTTATTGAAACAGTCCAGCTACATATATATCATTAGCAGATGAATATCAGCTGATAATTCGATATCTACATTTTTTTACTCCCTAATATCTGAATGGCCTCAAATATTCCAGATTGTTTGGGTTCTAATTATGTTAGATCTACTTAAAGATTTCAACGTAAGCACAGATATTATATTACATTCTGTATTTAACAGAAAGCTGGACTGCACCAGTGTGGCTTTAAGCAGGAAAGCTGCAGCACAAATGGAAAGATAGTGTAGGGCATTGTTACTTTGTCATTTTGAAATGGGAGCCATCTTGGCCAGAGTACTGTAAGTCATTGTGTGAGCTGCAGATAATGATCCTGTTCAGTTCAGGGAGAAATATTTGACCATGCCACGTCATTTACCCCCCCCCCCCCCCCCCCCCCCCCCCCCCCCCCTCCCCCTCCCCCTGCCCTCTGTGTCCTCCAACTATGCCATTAACAAAGTCCTGACTGTCTAATTGATCTGTCACTTTTGAATTTTCAGTCCGATATTATTACACTTGGCAACCAGTTGTTCTTTGACCACTGAAGGGGCTTCAGCATCATCCACCTCATTTCATTCTGCTCATGCACACACTGCCTGCACCTTCAGTGCAAGGCTCTGTCTGTCTCAACACATGAGAGGGGCATTTTGAGGAAATCTTTTTTTTTTTTTTCCTGATTTGACCAAATCCTAAATTAGACCCCTCCCCCCACCCTAAAAGAAAATCAGCTTTCTACAGAATGGCTCAGATTTGATGGATGGATATGCTGCAGAGCTATTTTCTTCAGGCCCTGTAGACCTGTGAAGATGTAGCGGCAGTTTGATACCGTATATTGGTTCTGACTGTTGATTTGTTTTTAAGTCAGTGGTTTCCAATGTTGTTGGCTTGTGACCCTTTTGAATTGAAGCAATATCTTCTTGTGACCCCTGGTCCCCAGCAACATGCTAGTTTTGACCAGTTGGACCCAGAAACCCTTGAGACACAAAGCAAAGATTGGACTTCAGTTAATAAAAGATTAACAGTATTTGTGTTGTCGTAGTAGACGTTTTTTAAGCTTTCCTCTCATTTGGGAACCCCTCAGATTCATTTCACTACTCTTTCAGTGGGGCTCAGCCCCCAGATTGAAAACCACTGTTTCAGTTGTATATTTCAGGTTAAATCAGATTGTCAGTGTAAACAACAGCCTGTCATGGAAACCGTGTTTTGACTTTACTAAGTGAAGCTCAATATTGATTTTCACAGTTTATAGTTGGCATGTCAACAGGGCACACTTGTTGACTTCTTTTATAATGACGAGGCATCCTTCATTAAATAATGGACCTGATGGCATTGGACAAATCCTAAAGCAACCTTGGGCTTGATATTATGCATTTGTTTCTACCCGTTTACAATATGTGATTTTAAACTAAATTGTCCCGTTAAACTGCTTTTCCACTGGGAGGATAAGAATATCATAGTGCTGTGCACCTTTTGAGAAACGTAAGCTTCACTATAAGCCCTTTAAATTGGAAATGAATTATCCTATACCCCTCCCAAAACTGGCTTTTTGAGGCCTATACAGATGTTGATATTTGGAAGTTTTAAAAATCTGATAGCAATATATCAGATTATAAAATAGTTTATTTGTTAGCATGAGCACATAGCATGAACATACAATCCTTATATGGACTCCTTGGTGTTTTTTTCTTTTGAAGAATTGTGACCAAGATATATACTGAGCGGAGCATTTTATAGTTGAAAAATCTACTTGTCAGTGCTCGCTACTGGAGAAACTATGTAACGGTGACACTGTTTCTTAATGACCTCAAACAGAATTTGCCATTTCTGTCCTACAATATCTTGTTGATTATCAGCTGACATTGATTCCAATATATATCTGCAAAAGGCCAATGTAGATAAACTGGATAAGTCAACATATTGTTCTAGCTCTAATACATACAATAACATCTGCATATGTACTATGTACATCACACCTGTAATAAATAGGATATTTATTTTTTTTAGTGAAAAGTAGCATGCTAGCCATACTGCTTTGATGTAATGGATGAACTGATGAAATATAAATAGCACTCGGCGAAATAACAGTATCTTCATTATGTCTTTATTCTTCACTTCTGTAATTCATGGTGACTCATTTGTCTGAAGACATTTCGACAACACACAAGACTGCAAGACAGACACTTTATAATATCAGCTGTAAGACCGTATGACAAATATGTCTCTGAGGTTTAAAGTTAAAAGATTACGTGATTTCGATAATTATTTAAACCTGGAACAATTCCTGACTATGTTCCTTGTGATCCTTTGTGATAGATGTTTTCTTTCTCTTCCGTCTGTTTGTTTTTCTTGCATTAAAGAGATGAATTACTGCTGGCGGGTTTTGGCCTCCTCTTTAGGATTTCTGTGTTCTGCATGTTGTGTGTTACTGTATAATTATATTGTTTTACTCTATAATCATATTTTTCCTTTGTTGTGATCTCATCTCACCAAATTTTAGCGACTGATTCTTCATGCAAATCAGACGTAACAACATTTCTGTATCTTCAGTAGTTGACAAACGTCCATCCAGAATCCAAATCCAGACCTTCTACCATCTGTCCGCTTCCTTCACATGCCAGACACTCTAGTGTTTGTCTGGACGTGTGTGTGGGTGGGTGGGTGGGAGGGTGGGTTTGAACACATATGTGCATGTGTGTCTTACAAGCTGTGTATTTACATATTTAACTGTGTATATCTGTTCAGCAATATAGACATTCCTCCAATTCAATAGACACATATTTCTGATAAAAGAAACTGTGAAAACTGCCTGTGTTCCCTTTTGGCTTAACTTGATGTCAACGGAAAGCACAGAATCCATCAATGTTGATTCTTTGTTTTCTGTTTTGATGTGGCAGCTCTATTCGTGTTAAACCACTGAATGGGACAACAGAAGTGAGTTTAAATTAATGATAGTTCATTTATATTTTTAGTCAGACGTAAGCCATGTAGGTTAATGCTAATCTATAACGAAGAATTGGCGTTCAGTTCCTGAGCTGCTTCACTAGAGTTACACTTAGCCTGGATCCAGACTACTGAATTATGACCAAAATCACCATATAGGTCATTTCATATCTCGATAACAATAATCTTAGATTTGATTTGTGATTTGAAGTGAACGAAATGGTAATTTAGTCAACTACCAGCGGACTTAACTTTGGTTGATAAGGTAATGTGGCATGGCCTGTAAATATAGATTGAATATTATTTATTTTTCTACCGTCAAATACTAACTTGAATTTTTGAATAAATGTTACATCTTGGCAGCGTCAGCCTCTACTATTAAAGGCAAAATACACCTCCAAACATTGTAACATGGTTTATAAAAGCTATTGGTGGTTTACTTGCATCTTTTCAGGGAAGTCTAGATTTCTTGTTTGCATCCTCTGAAACTCTTTTACTTGCAAAATCTATGAAATACAATCCACACCCCACGATCATTGATTCTGTCACTCCTGATGAAGACATGGTGGGGGGGGGGGACGTTATCTTTAAAAAAACAAAAACAAAGCTCATGCATATTTATACCATAGGTTAAAAGGTATTATATACCAACACCATTCAAGGCAGTTTTGGAGTGGTCTTATAAACATAACGGACTTAACATGAGAACTATTGTCGCTCACAAATCGCAGGCTGTGTGCAAAGGCCTTTAGTCATTATAGCATTTGTAAGTTTATTTATATCGCACATATCGTACACAGGATCAATTTAGTGTACTTTACATAAATAAATAGAAAAGATTAAAAAAGTATTTAAACAGAGAGCAATATAATTAAAAGGTATACAATACAAAAGAAAATACAAAGTACATAGAATAGAATGAAGACATTATAAAAGCAAAGTAGCTCAATAATAAGCGCATGAAAAGAGACATGTTTTTAACCTGGATTTATGAATGTTTGCCTTGAAAGTTGATACAGATAATAATTACAAATATCTGTATTATTGTTATTCAAAAATGCAGCTGAATAGTTAAAATATGCAGTAGTCTGATCGGGCAAGTGCAAATTAAACGATTTTTACTGGGGATGCCCCGATGGATCGGCTGCAGATTGTTATCGGCTGATAGTCAGTAAACATATGCAATCGGGATATCAGCGTTCATTCTTTCTCTTTGCTGATCCCTGATATTGCTACATTGTGAAAATTAGTTAGAAAATTAGCTAGTGGTTAGCAACCAGTGGTTAGGATGTCCTGCTTAGCAAAATGCTGGAGCTAACGGCTATTGTTAACGGAGGTTGCATTGAGTCACGTCCTGATGCGTTCAAGCTTTATTCAGGAAGAATTGGTATTGGGTGAAGGTATATTAAAACTTTTGAGATGTTTTCTGTAATCTTGCAAAGTTTAGTTTTTGGCCAGAATCTTAAATAATGCAGTTGTTTAATGGAGATGTTCCCCAGAAATATGAAGTAGATGTTAGAGAGATAATAATGACCTGTTAGACTTCCTCACACTAGATCTAAGCATCTATAATACATGATTACAACTACTAGGGCCAATTCTTATTAATCAGACACTCCAATGAAATACTCAAATATATCAAAGACGTACTTAATTAAAAACATTATCAATTATTTTCTAATCATTTGCATTGTGTTTTTCAGCAAATGACAATATTAAAGCAAATATTTAGATTTTTTTTTTTTTTTTTTGTCCTTTATCTTTAATTTGAAAGGAATCATTAGTTGCAGCCAAAGAACAATGCTTTTTCATCCAGGTCTACATTGAGTCTATGATAACCAATCCGAGCAAAGAACAGGCCGGCCATACTACATTGAACAATTTTTCCACTGAGAAACGTCACCCAACTGAATGCAAAGAGCATTATTCACAGTAAGTCGAGGCCTTGCCTGTAGCCGTGGTGATCTTTGGCATGTGCTAATCTGCCTGTGAAACATGAGTGTATTGATTTCCTATTGAGCTACACAAGCTTGATCACATATTTTCATGGATTTACAGATCACTGAACTATGTGATTGCATCATAACAACTGTCTAGTTCTAAAGAAAAAAACCCTGTAAAACAAATGAATTATGTTTTATCATACAGTGTCACGGTGAACTCATGGTATGGAGTGATTTGGATGTGGATGTAGCCAAACTTCTGATTGCAGAGTGGTCGAAGTGGTTTATTATTGGACAAGATGACGTATTGATCTTTGATGGTCAAGGCCAGTCTTCCGTGGCTTAGCTATGCTCTTTTCATCCTTATCATACCCGCACCGACACCTACACAAGTGATTACAGGTCCTTACAGATTGCTGCTGTAATAGACGGGTGTCAGACAGGGAAAAGGCCAGGCTCTGCCCACAACACATAATCAGCTGTCTATGGGAAGTCTGAGCACTTCTTATCAAGCAGCTCGGCTGAGCAGCACAGATCGATTGTCAAGATGTTGTAATGTCAGATTGAGCAGGGCGAAGAGAGAAGTTAAATCCTCTTATGGGCCTTTATTTTTTATTTTTTTTACAGTGACATCTGGTTCATAAAATTGGACATATCATAACCTCTCTAAACATGTAAAGATCCAGTGTTTCACCTTCGGCTGCTGGAGTATGGTTGAGTGAGTCATTATGTAGACAAGCTTGTTTTCAAGACACCTTGGAAAACACTCAATTTGGTTTGACCTATAGTGATTGTCAGTCTGACACCGGAGTTGACAAATGCCAAACAGTGGAGAGAAACCGCAAACAAACTCTGCTGATGTGTGTTTTCCCTCTCTGCCAGTGCACTGGTGTGCATGTACATGGTCATGTGGGGTGCTTGTGTTTGTGCTTAAGTGCCTTCAACCTGTGCATGCAGACTGGGTGTCTGTTTGTGAAAAGGCCACTGGACCTGTTGGGATTTGTGGAGGAGCGTGTGTTTACCCACCGTGTTTCAATTCTGTATGTAGTTTTTGCAGACTGAAGACAGTCTGCAGTGAGGCATGAGAGAGACACCATTACACACATCTCCGGCACGCTGTAAACGATGAAGAGATCCGGGAAGCCATCCTCCCGTGGAAACTGCCTCTGGCCGAGACGGGTGCATGCAGCGAGTACAGGCCACAGCCAAGCTTTGCCAGGCTCTGCTGACATAACATACGCATGGTGGAAGCTACCCAAGGACGGGCCTGTGTCACACTCAAGTGTTAATAATTGAATGGAATGATGAGGGATACCGCTTCTAGAGGAAAATGGGAATACAAAAGGGTGTCTTTTATAAAGGGTTGAAAGACACACCAGACAATATATTTTATATATTATTAGTGGGGCTACAATAGGGAAGAGCACTAAGAAAATACTTTGTCCACAGAAAGCCGGAACCCCCTTCTTTGTGGTCCATTCAAGTATTTGCTGTAATATGAAAAATTCTTGTAAAAAATGTTACTAAGTGAGCGTATACTTGCTTTGGTAATTAAAAAAAAAAAATCAATTTCGAGATTGCAACATGCAAATGTATCTACTTTTTTTGAATACCACATTATAAATACACTTTAGTCATTGATTTATCTTATTTACAGTAAAATTGTTGAGAGGAAAAGGGAATACCCATTACAAAAATATTCTGGGTTTCACTTACTTCAGCGGTGACTTTAAATGCCAGGCTTATGTTTTGTGTGAGAGAACAGCATCAATGAAGCAATTAGGGGAATTGTGGCTGCAAGGAAGTGTTAATTAGTCACAAAGCATGTCTGTCTGATCAATTCTGACCAACAGCTCGTCAGCTGCTTCAGTACAGGCAACATCTGCCCGATGTGGCTGGGAGCGGGAATCCTGAAGTTTCTCACGATGTGATTTTGAGTTGGTGTGTTTTGATAGTATCAAAAGACATTGTGATGAGTATGATTATTATTATGATGTATGATGACAACAATTCGACTTAGCATTAATTAGGCTAATCCATAATGGAAAAAAAAAGTAACGATGTATTAAAATTTTGCAATAACAAACTTTTTCCCAATGTTAAAACCTCTGTCGTTTTCTGCATTCACATCTTAATGGTTGAGCTGGTATTAAAAACCCATGAAGACAAAGTACCCTCCTTGGCAGAATGAGCAGTTATCTATTCATAACAATCCTTGTTTATTCATCAGTCTTAAAAGCAAACCAATCTTACAGTTCAGTAAATATAAAACGTTTTTATCTATGTCAATGCTCAAGATGGTTCGCCACAATTTGCGAAACTCTCGCAAGATAGTTGAGGTTAGACATTGACCTTGAATGGTTAAAGAGACAGTTCAACCCTAATTCAAAATTACCTATTTTCCCTCTTGCCTGTTCTGCTATTTATCAATTCAGATTTGTTTTTTTGGTGTGAGAGCCCTATTTATGGAGATATCGGCCATAGAGATGTCTGCCTTCTCTTGAATATAATGGGACTAGATGGCATTCGATTTGTGGTGCTCAAAGAAACCAAAAAAGAAAAAATTGAAAATCTCAACAGCAAGGTCACTTTCCAGAAATCATGACCGATTAAAAGATAACCCTAGGGCCATATAAAATCTGTTTTTTTTCCGTTTTATTTTTCTGGATTCTGTGTTTATGATTTAGGCAAAATTCCTCTTATTTTTTGAATGACTTAACAGACGACACAGAGCAGAGGAGAGAAGCAGCATGCCTGAGAATGAAACCAAAACATAGCGACATAGGTTGTTTTTCTATTCATTCAGCTTATATGCTGTGAAAAAAGTGTCATAAACTGCATCCACATTTTGGCAAATTCTACGATATTCCGGCATTTACAACTGATTCCATTTTTATCATCAAATTCACAATTCAAAGTCATCGGGCCAGAAATATTCCACAGACCTTGTTGTGAGCAGTTTAATGTCGGAACTGCTATAGAACCTATAGTTGCGTGTTTGGTAGAACTGTCATGTTTGAAGTTGGGATAGGTCATCGTGCTGCAAGATTGGCAGGAGTTTTTGCAAGTTTTTGCAAATTGTGGGTTATCTAGACACAGCCAAAGAAAGCATTTATTTCCCACCTTCACTGTCACATTTTTTGATTTTCAAGCACAACAGTATGCCACCAAGGCATTAGCATGGCATGTTTACGTCTCCATTATGACAGAGAGTCTTTTGTCCCGGCAATATTGTGAACCTTGAATAAAAAAAGTCAGTGCAGCTGTCGTCTCTGAACAGCATCAACTCATTTTCCAACTATTGGACAAAGAGGAGCAACAGACCGAGGACAGTCCAGCCCCGCTGTTGACAACTCCGTCTCTGTCTGAAAGAACAGTCTGTACTCGCTCTGCCCTCGTCTTTCATTTAAAAAAAACCTCAGACATCAACTTACCAGAGGATCTGAAACATAAGGATGTGGGATTGGAGTCAAATCTGAGTGACTAAAGTTAACTGTATCCCCGGCTTGGTTTGGTCCAACTGTAAAATGGCAAATACATAACCTGCAATCAAGTGATAATTTACCTTTTTATATTTCTATAAGATACAAACAAGAATGGGAGCATGAACTGTTGTCGTATGATAAATCTAATGTTATTTCATTATATATATGTTGACAAATTTCAATTTGATCATTAAAGGCGGTACAGCTCCTGAATTGTAAAGGAAACATATCAGTGATGGTTTGTATAAAACCACAAAAAGACGATCCATCATCCATAAAGTCTGCTTTGCTGATCTGGTTCTAAAAGGACTGAATGCATCGTTGTTTTCTTTGTTAATATGACTATAAGATAATAATAGTAACATGTATTTAGTTTGTAAATGTACTATAAATGTAGTACAATTTTTGTTGATAAGTGTTTGTTTTCATAGTAATGTCACCAACATTTTAGCCAACATTATTCCAGAATAAAAGAATTTAAAAGCAGGGTGTTTCCTTCTATTGTGAGGCTTGAGCGTTGCACAGACATTGCCCATTTCTGTTAATGGATCCTGAGAGTCCATTTTCTTTCTTGTTTTGGTCGTGTGATTTATTGACTGTTGTTTTTTTTAGATTCCAATTCCAGTCTGAATATCTTTGAGTAGTAAAAGTTCATTGCTCTCTGAAGGGTGTACTTGCAATATTATATTGTCACTATATGTATGGCATAAAATGACAATAATATCGTGTATCGCCATTATTTATATCATCCAATATGTCATCCAACAAAGTTAGTCATTGTGACGGGCCGAATTGGTGATTAATAAGAGTAATAAAATTAGAAAACTTCTTGATTATGTACGCCCACATATTTCTTCTTTAAGGACTAATCGTATTCCAAAGCATGTAGAGAGCTGCACATTTCAGCTGACATCAACTAAACAAATTCTTATTAGAAGGAAGACAAATCACCATATTGCTGAGCATCAGCATGCTTTCAAGAACCGAGCTAACGTGTTGTTATGACCCGGCGATGGTGATTCAATTCTGGTGGTCTAAGGCCAAGGTCACTGTGCCCTCACAAAACACAGGTTTTTTCTGCCACAATTCAATAATTCACTTGCTAATTATGACAATTTAACACAAATATCTAGTAGGATAAAATTATGAAGTGATGACATTTAGTACAGAAATGGATGTCAACTGCAATGTGACTGATTAGTGGAGGCATACAACACCGAGGCGGTAATTCACTTGTGCCATTAGAAGAAAGAGGGAAACAAGATTTAAAAGTACCACAAATAAACCCTATAACAGTGAGCACCGTGAGCAAAAGGTGGAGGAAATGTGTCACCAGCAGGACCTCGCCGAGATCAAGCTGACCCTCTAAGATGGATGATCGGTGCAAGAGGGAGCCTCATCAGGGATGCCACAGCAAGTACAGGCAGCACAGTATGGTAGAGTCTAGCCTCTCTGAGTGTTGTTCTGGGCTGAGTGGTAAGATGGAAAATGTAGGCTGGACCAGTCTTAACTGCGCAAGAAGACCACAAACAATGAGGGGGCATGCTCTACAGCCTGATACACACCGGATCAAATACTTTTGGTATTAATTCCTAAAGAAAGGTTTGGCATGCAGCCCGTCAGAGCACTATCACTCTGTGGGTGCGCCAGACAAGATTAATCACTTCATACCCTTCAAATCCAAAGGATAGAGTTTCTACTGGTAAGCAGGATGATGAGAGCACCATGCTGTGTGTTTCTCTTCAGCAAGGGACAAAAGGTCTGGTCAGGCTGGAGGGGGAAAATGAACAGCTCCAAATACCATCATACGCTAAGCTGTGAAAAAAAAATCTGCTGCCCTCTGCACAAAAACAAACATGGAAGAAGGATTTCCATTTCCAGCATCACAACAATCTTAAGCACCAAACCAACCGAATGGACCGATTGAAGAGATTTAAGGCAAAAAAGGGGCGACATTTATGCATTCAACTGAGCTTTCTCAATGTAAATCAATTGAACTGATACTTGCTCATTTTTGGAAGAGTGAAAATGCCATCCTTAGATTAGATTGATCACATAAAAAAAGTCTCCTTTCATAGAAAATACACTTTGGCATAACCCAATGGCATTTAAAAAAAGGACTGACATGTTAGTAATAATATTGCGTCATTGCATCATCGGGTGCATGTAAAGTAGAGGAAAATGAATCTCCCCTTTGTCAGTAAATTTAGTGTCAGTTCTGTAATACTAAATGATGATGACATATCTAAGACATATCTTTGGGATTTGGGACACTATAATGTCTTCTGTGGCTCTGGAGAAGCTCTAACTGAATCCCTGTGGTTTGAAGTAAAGTTTGTCTCCTGTGTCCCTGTTTGTACTCTCAGATATCTGCATTATTTTACCGTCGGCTGTATCGGAGTCGTGTTAAGTTACTGCTGATGAAAAGCAAACATTTCCTGATTTTGCCGCTTTGTAATAAAAGCTTTTAAATAATAAAATACAGGACTTTTATTGTGAAGAATTTAAAGGATATACTAATAATCATATTATTTTATTTAACTTTTATACTTTAAGTACATTTTCTTGATTATATACTTTACTTAAGTAAGATTTTGAATACTGAACTTTTACTTGTGTCAAAGTTTTTTTTTTTTAATTGTGGTGTTAGTACTTTTTCTGGTATTAATCAATGATACTGGCTAACTCAGTCTCTTTCTGCCTGCACTTTCATCATCAGTGGCGTATGAGTCGGAACCTCTCGTTGTCTCTCCTTCCTCACCTACCTCTCTCTCCTCTTTTTGCTTAAAAAACAGAAAAATCTGCTGTAGACCGCTTCATTTTTTAAACACAATTACCGCTAAATGGATCGTTTCATATAGTCTGACGCCGCTATACCTACACAAGCATCACACGCTGTGCATCACATGCTGTGCATCGCAAAGTATGCCATTTAATTAGCCTCAACCTGCACACACAAAGAAAGGGCGGGTGCACGTGATACAAGCGCATAGAGCGAGCGAAAAAGAGCATTTCTTATGCATACATTTGGAGCACGGAGCTGTGACGAATGCAAGCGTGACCATCAATGTCTCTGCCATTGGGCCACCAATGATAATGATCATCGTGCATTTCGCATGAAGGGGACCACGTGAAATTTTAACTCGCATATGCAACAATTTTGTTTGCAGTCAGGAGCCCTGGCCATGGATCAGTCATGACATCATGGACTCCAGACAAGCCTGTCATTACTTAAAGACTCACCTTCAGGCGGGCAGGCTTGTTGTAATGAAGATGCACTTCCCTGCCATGCTGGGACAACGTGCCAAGTCAATCCGAGTCAAGCCAAGCCAGCATGTGTGTGGACAAGGCCTATCAGGCCCCGCTATCTTGATCTCTTCCGCTTCGATTTAGACCAAACCTTTTCTTTTCATTGGCCATTTGCAAGTCTCCCAACTTTTTGGATGTGCAATATACTGACCCACTGGCGTGCCCCTTGAAAGGTAAATTCTGGTTTATTACAATTTAGATCTCTTGGTACGGGAACCTGACAGTGCAGGAAATACATTGTTTATTCAACGTTATTAAAGAAGCAAACAAAATTATGCAACAGCTTTCTTTAATGACAATAATAATAATACATTTTATTTATTGAGCGCTTTTCATAATTCTCAAAGACACTTTACATTTAAATCATCATATAAAAGAGAGCTATACACTCAAATTTTAAAAGGCATAATATCGGTCACACATTAAAAGCAGTTCTGATTAGGTGGGTTTTGATTTGTGATTTGAATATGGAAAGGTCAGTGCAGTCTCGGACGTGTTTGGGGAAGGAGTTCCAGAGGGAGGGGGCAGCTATGGAGAAGGCTCTGTCGCTTTAGCAATGTCTATGACAGACTAGCTTTGCCTAAGGCACGGTCGATCTAAATCAGCTCTAACCACCCTCTTCTGTTGTTCTCCCTTCTGGGTGGAGATACAGGTCCTCCAGGGTTAAAAGCAGTAGGTTTCATTTTTCCATTCATCCAATTGCAACAAATGTGCTTAATTTGCACTCAACCTTGACTTGACTGCACTGCTCAGCTGCACTTTATCTTGGCTATCATTACAATGGTTTCACACTTTTAATGGACAGATGCATCTTTTTTTTACTCTGTAAATGTTGTAATTAATGTCTAATGCCCTCTCTTATGTTGTGTTTGTGTTTGTGCCTTCTACGGTAAACCAAATTTCCCCTCGAGGGAAGATAAAGATCAACTGAAATGCCTAATCTGTGAGTTTTTCTAAAAGTTCTGTTCGGTTCTCTCACCATCTCTGACTCTTTTTATTTTTGCAATGCCACGAAATTCCCACATCTCTGACATGATCTATTTACTATTACAGAACACACGATGGCCAACAATTCGATCAAAGTTGTCATAAACCAGAATTATCCCTTAAAATGACTTGAATCTATGTGAGATACAGCCTGATCTACTTGTAATGCCAAAGTGAGGTTTGCCTCCATCTCTCCCAAGTGTTAATTGAAGGCTGTGAATACTGTGTATCAAAGGTGTTTTAGTTTCTCAGTTTCAGCACGTTGTCAAACACACACACACACACACACACACACACACACACACACACACACACACAGCACAGTCAGCGACTCGCAGCACAGCAAGCAAAACAGCTTCTGATAGAGCGCTGGTGCAAGGTGTGCAATTGTTCACAACTCAAAACATAAAAAAAAGACATTGTTACTGAGCTGAATATAATACAACGGTGTCAATGTACGCCTGTACTCATAGTGCAGCTGTTATGGCTACGTATCACTTGGATAATGCTAAACCAGCCGTGGAAAGAAACTGGAGGAATGAAAAGGATTGCATGACAGAGACATGACTCGGAACAGGTGTTAGCATGACTTTGAATTGGTGGGGTTATGGTGGTGGATACAAAGGGTGTGCACAGAGTTCAGTATGTGGTTGTTGTGTCTGTATTCAGCTTCTATGTATTCATTTCAGGCTGTGTGAGGATTCGGCAACAGATTTTGTTGTTTCATATAACTGAGATGTGAGACCCTGAGCAATAACTAGGGTAAGGTTTAAACCTAAGATAAGAAAACATTTCACTATCAAGCTTGTTGCAATCATTACTGTACATGATGATATAGGTCAAACTTTAACCAGGTTGTTGTTTAAAGACAGACAGTACAACTACAAGAACAAGATCCCACTTGTGATAAATCTGAATTATCATGTAATTTAATGACATGCTTTTAAGTAATCTGATTGCAGATCCCACAAAGCCTCAGTAATTACTCAGTACACTGGGATTCATTTGCAGCGAAATTTGGAGAAATAACCGTATTTGTTCTAAACTCATAGGGAGTCTTTTACAGGCAATTGTAAATGTTTTTTTAATATCTTTATGAATAACAATATCGCTCTTACCCTTGAACTCATGGGATCGGATGAACCCAACTGATAATACATCGCTAATAACTGGGAGTCTTTCATTAGTTCTTCATGAAATTATAAACATTTTAAATGCTGACATCTTCAACAATTCCCCACTCCACTCGCACGGCTTCACACTCCACGAGTCTATCAGAAGAGTGCAGAAGTAGGCCCGTCGGGACGAGAGAAAGCAGAACATTGTCCCACACTAATGCTAAATAAGTAATCAAAAATAATTAGCCTATTCATGAAGCAAACAATAGCAAGAAGTACAAGCTGCTCTTTCTAACTATCTTTCTAAATGAAGCAGGCAAGTGGGCTCTTCTCAGTAAATTGGAGAAAAAAAAGCCAGTCGAAGTTTTCAGCTAAACATTTTTGCCACAGACGCACATAACACCCCAAAACCAAATCAAGATATCCAAAAGCTCCAAGTTATACAAAAATAAACTTGAGGAACTTTGACAACCTGTGTTTGCTTTCTAACTTAAATTGAACCATGTTTTTACCTAAACCTGACCTTAACTAATGTCCTATCATCTGCCCTATTGGAAGGATACTCTATATTGATAGATGATATATGTGATATTCTATTTTTACTTTCAATCAAAAGACCCAAACTAAAACTGAATCGATCCCACTAACAACTTTAATGCTCTCTGCCACAGACCTCCATTGTCCATTGAGAACACAACAATGAGCCACACTGTTGCACTGGGAGACGTGCTCATCTATTACAATGAACATGGCACCGGAGTTTATTTCGAGTCAATCCCACATTCACTGTCCTGCACCAAATGTAGATTAATCTGCAGATGAAAAATTCCTCCTGTTTGAGTGTTGTTTGTGTTTGGGCTATACAAAAAAAATGAATTGAACTGAAAAGAAATATGTAGAATAAGCCCACCCTTTAACTGTAGTTATTTCACATGTAAAGCTCTGTGGATGGGTGGTGTCAAGGTGCATTTCCATTTGCTATACAATCCAAACAAGTCTGTGCTCATCTCCCAACAACCGATAAGGATAAGCAAAGTTAATTTAAGTTTCTTTACACTCACAAGAGAAAGAACTAATTATTTCCGTTCATTTTATACTTCTTATTGCTAACGGGTCAAAAATAATGCTCCGCTTTCTCAACAGCAATGAATCAAAATACAAATAATTGTATTGATTGTATCATTACATCTGATCTGATATACAGTTAAAACTGAATGCTGCATGACATTAATGAGATCAAACATGAAAGCTTCATTTGTATGCAATTAAATATTAAGTCGTTTTATTTTTGCCTCAAAATAATGTAATTGTAATCAGCTGTAGTTCTCTGCCATGAAGTTTATTTTGAACTTGCATTAATTATCTAATGTAATTAAATATGTAATTATGCTGTTTTATTGATTGTCTAGTCAAATTCACCAGACATGAAATACCAAACTAAGATTGGTCAGCTTTGCAGGCATCATAGAGCATCACTACGCCTAAGACCCAACCCAGTTCATTGTGTTTGCTACAGTAGTGATCCCCTTGCTTATCCTCCATGTTCCTCTTCAATTTCCCACCACAAGGACAAGAGAAGGAAACCCATGACTAGCTAGAAGGAGACATGTCTATCACTTTGTTGCACATATATACGCTACAGTGAATCAAATCTTTGTGTGGTGTGATGCAGAGGAAGGAGATTTTCCTGTAGTAGCTTGTAACACTGGTTTACCTCTGACATAAGTGAAAATGGTCTGAGGTGGGAATGCTATCTGTTCCTTGTAAGGTTGGACGATATTGAAATTCCCCTACTGATGATATTTCTTTAAGAAATACAAAAGCACTTTTAATTAATCCGATTAATCAAAGTGATAGTGACTGCCCGCATGCTGTCTCGCCACCGTTGATTCATATATATATATATATATATTGTCGCCTTTGCAAAAGTCCCGATGGTTGAGGATTGATTGCTCACCTTGTTCAGAGTTCTGGTCCGGCTGCTCTTTGTGGATGGAGTTGGTGGCAGGCAGCTGTAACCTTTAAGATGTGAGCGGAGATTTGTGGTGTTTCCATCTTTAGTCCTGACGTGTTACCCGCACAGCTCACGAATCGCTTTGTTCATGTTCTCTGGCTCTCTTGTTTCGTTTGGTTTAAACCCAAAAAATTGGGAAAATAGTGCATTTTCCCTCTTTTTGCTAATGATACTGAACATCTTTCCAGCTACAGTAAGACCCAATTAGTATTAGTACGAGAGCTGTAGGGAATAGTTCAAAGCTTCATTCATGACGTTGACATTTGAGTTATTATTATTAATAACTTCCACCTTCTCTTCCCCTCTCTCTCTCTCAAACACATAATTGAATATTGTCTGTTATCGTGGACAAGTGAGGATCATAACCAACCAGTTACGTGGTCATCAAATCGCCCCAAGTCTCTTCCCGCCCTCAAAGCCTGTTTGCTTTAGGTCATTTTAATTCATGTCATGGTAGAAGTGCTGTATGACTCCTAACCCTTCTGTTTTTTTGTACACCATATAGCATTTGACCGATGGCGCCGTTGAAAATGTTCTTTGTATAAAAATTAAGACTTTTTTGTGTTTGATGATAATTGAATTGTCAGAAGTAAGTGTAGCATATAATTGTATTTTTGACATTTTGCACAGAGAGCTTACTTTTTAAAAATTGAGCTCAGAGGTGAACAAGATGAAGTTAATTAAGCGTCCCCTCCTTGCAGCGTGCATCTAAACCTGTGGGAGTAAAAAGATGAGGAATTTAACTTTCTCCTCCACTTCTGCATCATTGCCTTCATTTTTCTTCCTCGTTTTGTTGTGGCTTCAGTGTCGACCTTTTTGTTGTCTTTGTCTGAAAATGTGTTTTGTCAGTTTCCCTTTCCATTTAAATTGACACCCCACCCTCACCCTTTCTATTTCATAGTATTTTTTCATGTAGTAGTTGATGGGGCCCCTCTGAATGAGTTCACTCCCATTCTGTTATCCTCACTTTCTTCTCCTGACTATGTCCCATTCAGCCCAGGAGTCTCTGAGGGGCCAGGCGGTGAAGCGGGTGTCTGGTGCAGACCGCCGTATAAAAGAGATTGATAGCATTTGTTGAACCATAGCTTCTGCTGCGAAATAATAAAAGTCTGGTGTGTCAGCAAGGGCATTATTTGAAATACACCTCTTAGGCAGGAGGAGTGATTATATTGAAAAGGAAGATTCATCTTATTTCCCTCTCTATTTCTGAACTTTTGGAGACTTGATCATAGTTATGCTAATTAATCTTACCTACTTTGAAAGGGTTCACTTCCGTGTATTCTTCTTCTATGGCCTATATCAAGGGGGCGATGCAATTTTCTCCCCTCTACCACAGATCACAGGCACAAAAACCCAACGCTGATGGTGTCTATAGAATGTAGTCTTCCAAGGGAACTCCAGTGGGTATTCATGTAAAATGCATGAGTGCCAGCTGCACATGGATGCTTACTTAGGCTAAGGCTCGGGAAAATATGACAGTAACAAACAATGGTCTGATATGTCAGTGCTACTACCTGGAAGAGGAGTATCTGAAGGAATACTCCTCTCAGACTCAGTGGGGCTGGTCTCTAGGCCCAGACAGTTGTATACCAAAACCTCAGAGGGACTTTTCTTGCGTCTTCTTCAACTCCGAGTACAGTAACCAAAAAAAATGTACAAGAAGAAACACTCAGGCTGCTCTCTTGTTATACTTTCATGCTTAATCATGGATTGTTACGCTGCATCTTCCCCTCATGTCTTTGAAATCAACATTGTGAGCAGGGTTTCCGTTATCCGGTTATAACAGCTTTTTGTTTTTTACTGGGACAATCTGTCGAATCGGACACATTTTGATCTCTACTGTTATAATGTCTGGTGAAAATAATTCCCTCTTAATTTCTATAGGCTAAAAGTAAATTTCCCCAATCAAACGAGCATCATACTTTACATAGCCGGCTTTTTAAGCTCAAGAAACAGACAATATTTAACCGGAATTTCTCATTTGTCCGGGACATTGAAATCTTCTCGAACATGTGGACTGACACCAAACCCTGATTGATCGGACAAAAGACCAATAAAACCTCTCAAAGAGAAAACGATTATTTTCTTTGAATGTGGCATAGTAGTCCTAGATTATTTTATGGATAAAGAAAGAAGATGGAGCAAATCACCAAATGGAAATTGGTATTTGATCACTTGTCAGTGTCAGACTATTAAGATGGGTTCTGCTATAATCCTTAGTGACACATGTTGCTTTGTATTCCCCCAGTGAACCTCGATTGCTTAAAACGATATAATTGCAGCCCTTTATCAAACACGACCTTTCAATCTTGAACCCCTTACCTCGATTCTCCAAAACAATGGCCTCTAAATCAAACTGAGCGATTGAAGTATGAAACGAGGCAATAAATGAATTCTTGTAAAGTCTTCCTGTAACACAGTTTTGTGGTCACAGTTATCACAGGGCTGACACGGCATGGGGGGGCTGATAAGCCAGAGTCTCACATGAAAGACACGAATAGCTAACAGGCCGATATTAAGTCGGTTTCCCATCTAATGCTGATAGTCATGGTCTATTTTAACCAGATCGCACTGAGCTGATAACTCCGCTGTTACATGTTTGGTTCTACAATGATACAAGCAGTAGCTACAGGAGGTGAGGAAAGCCGATTGGGAGGAGGAGAGGAGTCGCCGTGGCAGACGTTATCTATCTATGTGAAATAAATGAAAATAATGAAACTAGACAGATATTCTCGACTGTTTTAGTGAATCAAGGGAACAATAGCAAGTTAGTGGGGTGAAAAGAGTGAAATTAACTCCAAATGATGAAAGGAGACAGAAAAGATGAAGAGTTAGCGCAGTCAAATGCAACATTACATTTTTGCCAAATGTCAGCAAATGCATATTTTACGAAAGGGGAAAAAAAAGCAGCTTGTTGGGTTTGTCTTTAATCAGCTGGCAACATTTTTATTTTCACAGAAGTACCTCTTTTTCACATTTTTTGTAATACGAGTCAACCTAATCTTTTTGGGTTTGATTTTGGCTGGGTGTTGCCATGCTTGCACTGTTAGCTCATGCCCAAAGCCTGCCTGGTAATGGAATTTGAGACGCCCTTTTTGGTGACTCATCCCTGTTCCATGAAAGGAAAAGAAGGTCACATTAAATGGGGATTTACATCAGGCTATCTGCACAGCTCTGAATTCCCAAGCTATTATGGCAGATTTCAAAAGGCACATAAATGCTTTTGGAGAAACATCAAAAATTCATCAGAGACAAAATGATTGAGGAATCTGTGGCAAGACACTTTGCCATCTTGTCTTTTAGTATTGCTCGGTGAAGTGCGCACCATTTTGTTACGTGGGTGAAGACATGATGTCATATCACCGTCTTCAGGGATTTGCTTTCAAAATGTCTATGCCTATGCTGCTAAGACCCAAGTAAAACAAAAAGACAAATTTCTACCCCGAAAAATAAATCTTCATGCGACCTGAGCTCTTCATTGTTACTGTCAACGTCTGTATGGCTTCCCATCGCTCTCAAATGTTTGATGGTACAGCAGGGGACACCACGACAAAATGACAAGTTGTCACCCCGTCGAGCTAAATGTTTGTACAATATTGTAGTCTTCGTCAAATGGTGGTACAAAGATTTACATCCCAGGTGGCCCTGTTCACAATATTGGACATATGTGTAATACTGGACAGCACATCAAAGATACTGATCTATTTAGGCTGGTGTTATTCCATCTAGGCAGGCCATTGATAAGAGCTGTCTAATTGAAACAGCAAGTTGTGCAAGGGATCGATGGCTACACTGATGCATAGAGCCCTCCTTGTGCAAGTCATATTATTAGATTTCATACAATCTGATAACCCTTTTGCTTTTGATTGATCTCTTCCATTTCAAACATTCAGGCCTTGGATCAATGGTTCTGCCCCGCAGCCACTACTGTCAAAGCAGTAGGAGGCCTGAAAAAGCAGGACGTGGTCATTCCCTGAGACCCGCATTCAAGTAAAATTGTGTGCGGTGTATAGACACCGGACACGTAGCTCGGCCCCCTTTTGAAACTATCCTGGCAGTACACGTCACGAACAATATTTACACCGAAGCATCAACTAAAACCTAGTCTTGCACAGTTTTATTTCTTTTCTTGATAAGCTTCTGTCAAAAATAATTACGAAGCAGTGACGCTTTAATAGAGCCTGTCAGATGGGAATCAAAAAGAGCCGTTCACTCTCATGGTCTTCACATTATTCCATCTGATCTTTCCACAGTGTCTTTCTAAAGAAGGGGGATTTGACAGTGAGGGGAGGAGAGTGAGTAAGCAGAGCTAAGTGCCCCTCTCTAATTCTCTCAGCCCGAATCTCTTGAGATAGCCTACTGGAGCTGGTGGGTGTAGCCATATGAACCGAAGGGCTGAATGAACTGTAATGAGATTAGTAACTACAGTACACAGGAACAACCATTTTGTGAGGCTGCATGGCTGGTATTGAATATCCTCCTTGAGCTGATCCTGCTGCTGAGCTCAGGCTAAGTGTGTGTAGCCTATGGAAATATAATCTCTAAAGATGAAGCTACTCAGCATATAGTACATGTGTTTCTAAAGGCTTTCATAAAAAGCTTCAGCGTCTGCAGATCTACTCTAAGATCAAAGTATGTTATTTATATTTAGACATAATCCATACAGTGAGGAATGCTCACATGGCACACTACAGACAGGAAGAGAACAGCAACAGAGATGGATGACTGCGTTGTATTTTTGTGATTGATTCCTCTCTGACTACAAGCATCTGTAGTTCCGTTCGTTTGGTCTAGACCAATGGAAAAGACATTGTTGTTGTGTTGATGTTTGCCTGCATCATCGGTGCAAAAGTACAATTATGATGACTGATTGATAGAGGTATAGAGATGTTCTGATACTAATGTGTTTTTTCTTCCCGATTCCAATGCATGAACTTGCCTATCGGCCATACCGAGTACCACTCCAGTACCATTGTGTTAAAAACAGGTTTTAATTCCCTCTAATATCTATTTTATGTTGCTGTGAAAACATCTCCTTCAAGCAACTGTATTTATCAAATTATCTTGCCAAAAACTACATTTTACAAGATGACATTTGAACACGTCCTGTTAATGTTATAAGTGAACTTAACTCAATACAAATCTTTACTCCGTCAGTTAGTTCCGACTCTGCTGCCCACCGTCTGCCAACAACTAACGTTACTCGCTCTCCAGATTTCAACTGAGGTTTGTTGTTCACAATGTAGCATTAAATGGGAAAGTTGTGCACGATAGTGTTTAATATGTACTACAAGTATGCACATGTGCAGTACCGATCAAGCAGGATATACTGTTCGGCTAGAGCAGTGGTTCCCAAACAGTGGAACTACAGGTTGGGGCGCGGCTTCATCACCAACCCACACACACAGGCACACACAGACACACACAGACACAGACACAGACACACACACACCGGTAAAACAATATAAAATAAAACTATAACAAATACAATTGCAAACAAGTTGTAAAGATAGGGCACTATATCATATGGTTGCACCTAAGAAGTAAAAATAAAATGAAAAGAAATCAAGGGGAACCGACGTGACATGCACTGTGTTCCAACCACGCCCCCCCAGAGCGGCTCCTGTTACAGACCGACTAGTGGGAGAGAGAGAGAGAGAGAGAGAGAAAAAGATAAGAGATAGGAAGGAAGTTATGTACCAAATCAGATGGCAAGTCTGAACTTACAGCTGTAACAGGCGACGCGACCACCACAACAACGGCAAAAAAAAAGGTAAAAGCAAGAAAATATAACGAGACATATCTGTCCCTGGGCTTTACAAGCACTAAGGTCGGCCTTAGAAGAGAGACCCCAGTGTGTTGTGTGTCTTAAAATACTGGCGGCAGACAGTATGAAGCCCACGACATTGAAAAGACACTTGGAAACCCACGATCATCATGTGAACCAGCACCTTGAGTTTTTCAAAAATAAATTGGAAAACTGTCATGTCCAGCAGAGTCACTTTGTAAAAGCTGCATCAGTACGTCACAAAAAGCTTTTATTGAAAGCAATCAGAAGAAAGTAAATCCACATCAATCATTGCTGGATATGTTACTTTGTTGTTTGAGAGAACCTGCTGTTAAATGTGGGGAAATAAATGTTGTTTGCACTTCAAAGAAATTAAGTTAATTTAATTTACAAATGAATTTGTCAGAACGCAATTTACTTGTAGGAATAGGAATGTGCCTATGCAGAGAAAGCACTGATTAACTTGCACATCTTGTCTTTGATCATTATTCAATATGTAGGATTTTTTATTTTCTTGCACACTAATTCAGTCATACGGCCGTATGTCTTGGACACTCGGGTGAAGAGAGGAGCAGAGCTGTCAACTGATCACCACCTGGTGGTGAGTTGGATCAGATGGCAGGGGAACCGGTTGGAAAGACCCAGCAAACCCAAACGTGTAGTGAGGGTGAACTGGGAACGTCTGGCAGAGGACCCTGTCCGGGAGGTCTTTAACTCCCACCTCCGGAAGAACTTCTCACACATCCCGAGGGAGGTTGGGGACACGGAATCCGAGTGGACCATGTTCAAAGCCTCTATTGTGGACGCGGCCGCTAGGAGCTGTGGCCGGAAGGTCATCGGTGCCTGTCGTGGCGGCAACCCGAGAACCCGGTGGTGGACACCGGAGGTGAGGGAAGCCGTCAAGCTGAAGAAGGAGACCTTCAAGGCCTGGTTGGCCCAGGGGTCTCCTGAAGCAGCTGACAGGTACCGGCAGGCCAGAAGGGCTGCAGCTGCGGTGGTCGCGAATGCTAAAACTCGGGCATGGGAG
>NW_022280090.1:344515-353710 GCF_004355925.1 Anarrhichthys ocellatus | reverse complement strand
CACGAACTCTGGGTCGTGACCGAAAGGACAAGGTCGCGGCTACAAGCAGCCGAAATGAGTTTCCTCCGTAGGGTGGCCGGGCTCAGCCTTAGAGATAGGGTAAGGAGCTCGGTCATCAGGAGGGTGCTTGGAGTAGAGCCGCTACTCCTTCGCGTCGAAAGGAGTCAGCTGAGGTGGTTCGGGCATCTAATTAGGATGCCTCCTGGACGCCTCCCACTGGAGGTTTTCCAGGCACGTCCAACTGGGAAGAGACCCCGGGGAAGACCCAGAACACGCTGGAGAGATTACATCTCCCAGCTGGCCTGGGAATGCCTCGGGATCCCCCAGAATGAGCTGGAACATGTTGCCGGTGAGAGGGAGGTCTGGGTCGGCCTGCTTGACCTGCTGCCACCGCGACCCGACCCCGGATAAGCGGTGGAAAATGGATGGATGGATGGATAATTCAGTCATAAAAACCTGTTAAATGAGGAAATGTAAGTTGTTGCACTGTTCATAACTTCAATTTTACTTGAAAAGCAATCTAAAGTCCAATCTTTTTGCAAATTGATTTTATTATTGCTATTTTTTTTTCATTAAAACAAACTGAACAATAAACTGAAGTGGAAAAGTGAAGTGATATGTACTTATTTTAGAAAGAACAACAAAGATGTTATAGAGTTTATATATTATAATGCAATTAATTCAAAACAAAGAAGGTATGACTCATTTGGGGTGGGTGGGGTCGGGTGCGGTGGGGGTCAAAGGGGGGCTTGACAGAAAAAGTTTGGGAACCACTGGGTTAGAGAGTGACACAGCTAATGCAAATGATATGATGACATGATATCGGTTCGGTGCACAGACCTGCATACTCCAGCATTTTTGATATTCATGGTTTGATTTTTTTCGGCAAACTGGACCAAACAATAATGTTTTATAAGTCTGTAGAATATGATGTGTAAGCTAGGACATCTTGCACGACAATATTTAATTAACAATGGTATTTTGACGCATATTCTGCCTTTAACAAATATTGCAATTTGAAAATGGCAGTATTGTGAGGCCCTGCCAAAGTCTCAAAACATTTTAGTTAGTTACTTAGTAACTTATCTTTTGAATTTGTGCTATAATCTCATATCTACTGTCATGAAATTTTGTGAACACGAAAAAAACACAATCATTTGCTTTGGAGACGCACCTCTTTGAGGTCTCGAACCATCTGAAGAAGAGGCTGTTGGTCCACTTCTAACTGGTTTGTGGTGTGAAAGCAAAATGCACCTACCAGGGGATTTTGTGATATAGATAGGCGATTATATAGTATTGAGTCAGAAGGTGAGCTACTATTAAACCCCTCTGCTGATTTGTATGCACGTCACCATGTGAGTGCAGGGAGTGAATGAATGTTAAAATAAAGTTGTTTTGTGCTTTTGTCCGTATTTTGGCAGTTCTTCATTAAAAAGTACGTGAATCATAGCGACCGCTCAGTAATTATCTTCTTTTTTTTTTGTGACACCAGTGACCACAAATACACATTAAAGTGCTGCATGACTCACTGGCATTCATCATCACAGTTTGATTCCCCGTCATTGGTCCATGCAGCGCTGATGAAGCTGGTCACTGTCCAATCAGTGAGTTTGCTTTCAGACAAAAGTAATTCACATTTACAAGCTTTGTTTCGTTAAGAAAAGTCAGTATGAACACAAACTGGACCACAACTAAAAGGCGACATTGATCATTTTCTGTCCCTGGTGTGGTCCAAAGATATCTAAATGTAGGTTGAATGTGACCCAAGAGTAATTTCCAAAACGTTTATCACTTTGCAAGCAAAATGAAACTAAACAGAAATGCAGCATGCTACTAGTTCTCCATCTCTTAGCATTCCTCTACCATTCTGCCTTCCAGATGAAATTTTAATCTGACATTTGGGTTTTTATAAAACTCTGTGGTTCTCACACTGCATGCTTTTTACCCTTGAATTCATCCTCATGAAAAGTTAATGCATTCTCATATACAAGCAGGGAAAAGATTACCAGCTGATGATGAGGGGGATACAAGCAACATGCTCTCCACAGTGAGCTTCCTTATTTTAAAGCAAGTGAAAACGAAAGCAAGAACATCACTGTTATGCTCCATCTTCTCATTTGACTTTAACTCCAAACATACATGCAGATATTGAACAATGAATTAAATGAAATACCAAAATATCCGATGCTTTTCATAGAAAACAGGTTGCAGAAACTGCCACGAACTCTTTCTTCTCAATAGTGACACCATGAAGGAGGCCTGCTCATCACACATGCTATTGTTTACCCTCCAATCAGGTTCAGCTTCCACAAGGACCTTTTAGTGTTTCCCTGACCACCTGCACTAATCATTCAGACAGGCCGACCAGAGGAAATCCATGGTCCTCCTTGTTGCTGGCGTGCCTCATTTAAACACTTCTCCGGGTCATGTTATCTAAATGAATGCAAGAGGAACAGAAATGCCCTCGCTGGCTTCAATTGGGACTTCACAGCCACTCTCTGCTACAATGCTCATTTTGACAATTGTTCCTCGAGTAATGCTAAACGACGTGGAATCGAGGGTGGGCTTAGAGCATCCACATTATGTAATTCATTAAATTAAAGTTAAAAATAACTCAATTTGGTACTTGGTGTTACTAGCCTTCTAGAGCTTGAACCAGTTTGCCATTATTGAGTAACATATTTTTCATAAGCTGGCTTCTCCACTTGTAGCATAGTAATTGCTCACCCCGACCCCTATGATCTGTGGTGCGATCACTAATGAGCTTATGAAAATCATAAGTTCCTGGCAGAAACAGCGCTCAATATTAATGAACACACCCCAAGCTGATTTAGGATATGAAATTAAATATGAGGATAAACTCCACTCTATCTCAAGGTCTGCATGTATTTCTTAGTGTTGCAGCTGAGAACCCCCCCCCTCAACATATTAGAGAGAGGAGAGACAATAACAGTAATTAGTGGGTGGGGTCGGGGTTGGGGGTGGGTTATAAGTGCCGGTCTGCATAATTAGGTAGAGTAATAATCTAGTAATCACTCACGCAACAGAGTCGTGGAAGCATCTCCTGAATTATGCAGGAGAAAGTAAGACCAATGTTAAATTACAACGTTTTTTTTGAATTGATTTGGAAATAAATGAGTTGAAACGATTAATCGCTTAATCAAGCAATGGCAACAATATTGATTATTGCTATATTGTTTATGGGATTTTTTTTCTTCTGATACTTTATAGACTTAATCCTCAATTAACAGATTATGTTTTTATTGGGCCAGTTAGGGTCAAGAGAAAACAAGCATTAACACATTAATAGCTGATATGGTGAACTTGTTAGCAAACAGTGGCTAATTTACCAATCCAGCATGGCATACTTGCATACTTGCATACAACAAGGCATAATTAGCATTTATTTGAGGTTGTGTTTTTGACAAGTTGAAGTTGAATATTGTTTCTTTTAGCTCTGTTTTGGTCTCTACCAGCTCAGGAGTTCATTGTTTTGCTCTTTAGCTTCTATATACCCCCCTATGTTCAACAGCTAGTTGCTAACTTTGTCTGTCTGCAGCTTGGGGCAGGGCAGGAGGCTTACGGTGCGTTTATCAGAGCTTTTCTTGCTTAAACAGCTTGCTGGAATGACGCTGATTCAGGTAAAAAGCTAGAGACTAGAAAAGCAAAATAAAGAGCTGAAAGACTCTAATACGCTCTTTGGAGCTGAGGCAAACAACAGTCGAGTCTGAATTCTATCTCTCACTATGACCGACCCCTCTCACATTACACATAATGTCACATAATCAGTTAGACAACTGATGATTAAAAAAAAAGAGAATTGTAGTTTCAGCTCTAGTTGGGGTATTGTTCAGTAATATCCACTCTAACCTTGTGGAGCGACTTTTATTGTGACCTTAATTCAAACTTCATAGACATGGCTGAATCTATTGCTACATGTCAAATTTAATATTCATCCTAACATTATGATTATAAATAGATTACATTTTAACTCACTTTCTTCTGGCCCGTCAGATCTAATTAGCCATGGGTCTCATGGCTCTGAGAGTGGATTCCCTTCTTTGTACCCTTCTTCTTCTTCTTCTTCTTTTTTCTTCCTGTCAGTGAGTGACTTGCCAGCCTTCTGTGACCCTGCTGTCTGTGTTACAAAGCTGGCCATCATGCTGTTATAATCATTTATCCAACCAGTCCTGAAAGCAGGCTGTGAACTGCCAATCCCTCCCACCATATGCCAGCCTGCCCGAGCCTATTGATCAGGGAGCACATGTGCCAGAAGGGAGTGTCCAGGGGCACCGTCCCAGGGCTGTTTGAGGGTTTTGCTTTGGCACACTTCCACAGGCTTCCACTAATCTGTCTCTAGTGATGTACGATAAGATGTCTCCATGCATACCGCGAGGTATTTTGCGTGGATTTGTATTCAATTTATCTATGATTTTGTCATCCTGATTGTTCATACCATACTTTTACTATGTTGGTTAAACCTGCACACATGAGATCTAATTGCATGTGTGTCCGTCCAGGAAGAGGGATCCCTCCATGTTTGCTCTTCCTGAGGTTTCTTCCATTTTTCACCTTTTTTTGGGGGTCAAGGGTCTAAGGACAGAGGATGTTGTATATTATACTTATTGTAAAGCCCCTTGAGGTTAATTTGTGAATATAATTACTCCACTTGACATCCACTGAAATGCACAGTCTGCTGTGTGCAGTTCTTAGTTTTTAGCCTTTTTCTCATGGGTCAAAAAAAATCACATAATCAGAGAGAGTGGAAGGAAGTGTGAACTCGCTCATCTTGACAAGTTTGTGAAGGCTGAACAGAAGAGACTGCACGGCACTCTGAACGTGTTAATTACTTTGTGAATTCTGACTCGAAGCGTGATTGAGGGATCTCATGAGAAATAAGCCACACCTTTTCTAAAGAGGAAAAGCAGGATTTCATGGGAGAAGCTCACCGCTCACCGCTCGGAGACTTCCATTTTGAATGACTTGCCGTGACCAATAGCATTTTCCCCAGCTGTTGCAATTCTCTAGCTTATTCTTGGGGCCAGGGAGACTATCTTACTGACTTGCCAATAAAATGTCTGCTGCCACTGGAAAAGAGCGGGAACTGCCAATTGGTTTCACCTTATCTACCTTAAACATGCCTCTGCTGACTTCATGCTTCTTTCAAATTTCTTTTTCATTGTTTTCTTTTACCCCATCCTCCCTCTGCATATGCATATAAAGAATTTAGTCAATTACTGAAAATACATTATCGAGCTGGAGCTTTTCAACAGAGACACATTAAAACAAGTAACTTTGCTTTAAGAGTTAAATGTCTACAAGTTAATTTAGTATTTGTCTAGTTTTATAATGATTCATTTAAACAATACCGAATACTGAATAACCCTTCGATTTGATATTGTCTCTTTACGGTCTGACACCAAAGGAGTTTGCATAATATAAACAGTCTTGTAGATAATTGAGTGTTCATGCGTTATTTGACAGGGACTGGCTATCTCTTCATTTCTGGAGACAACAGAGGAGGTCAGGCGAGGTACAACTGGTCCCTGAGTGCTCCTCAAAATCAGGACTCCAAAACAATTGTGGAAATATAGATGACAAAGCCTGGCCAGGGGATTGCTCTCAAAGGGTCTGATTGAAAGCTTGTGTTAGGGAGGCTGAAACAATCAAAGGACTTGTGTATTTCAAGGCAAAGGAGGTCAGGTTGAGTACATGATAAATCCAGCATCCTGATCCACCATTCAAAGGCAGCTGTTTTCTGTTGTTGGTGCTGCCTCGCTGGTGTTTGGCACTCTGAAATATTGTCTCCCCGTCTGCTTTGATGTGCAACAGTCCTTTAAGGTGTCAGAAGAGAGGCTGGTCATTGTTGCTTCAGTTGCATCTCGTTTTAATTACCTATTTTTATATACTACGTGCCTGTTGCATTGCAATGACACACATCTAATATGACGAAGAAAGACAGAATATGTAGTTGCAACTTTTTTTTTCGGTTGAGGCAAACTGAAAACTCTGAGGTGCCATGTTGGCAAGTTTGCCAGGGAAAGTACCCAGTAATTGAGAAGCTGCCTGTTGGCTCCCAATACTGCCAAAATGCCAATTAGCAAAGGCACAAGACACCTGCCTGCTCGCAGAGGAGAGTAATGCTCTTGGCTATTGGGGCTGTCCTCCACCAAATCAATTCTTAGGCGACCAATACTCATGCGATTTTGTCGACGAGACGACATGCTGCACAGGGCCACGGGTCGGACTTTCCTTTCCCCCCAGTTTTCTACCTCGTGACACTTTGAACCATATCAGTGTGCACCCAGCACTAATGTTTTTTTTCTCCAAGCCACTATATCACCCACATTAACCCCGGAACTGCTTTCAACTACAGGCATATTTAATAATTAAGGAACTCCGAGATCATCAATAATTGAGCCGTTTATTCATTAAACAACAAAAGGAAAGCAACAGGGGCAGAGCCAGTAAAGACGACTCTGCGCTATTTCTCCCGAGCTGACAGGGAAGCCTGATCTTTAAACTGGAGATTGGACGAAACAAGTTTATGAATTACAATGTGGGAGTTATATCTCTTGCGGTGTGCAGACATGTTCTCCAGCAGGATGACAGATGTGTGGTATGGATAATTGGGCTGGCGATGTCATCTGGGCACTTTATGAAGATAATCGGCTTTTGGTTTGACAGCTTAGTTAAGGCTGTCCAATTTTTTACGCCCTCTACATACATTAAAAAAAAACTAAAATGTAAAAGATCTTACTGTCAATTATAGTTTGAAATATACAATCTTCTGTATTTTAGATCTTTCTTTAGCTCACCAACTTGTTCACACTGTCCTGATTTGAAGGTATCATTTCCTGTGTTTCAGTGTGTTCTATTGTGTAGCAAGATACAAGCTCAAGTACTCTTACCTCCCTCACCTACTCCTGTTCACGATCAAGACAAAAGCTGCTCAACAGCACCATTTTATAGCTATTAAAGACAATAAAAGACTGCAAGTATCCCCCCATTAGTTTGGATTTTTCAAGTATTTTTACTGCGTTTTTTCCGTGGCTGTGCAAACGCTGTGTGGATATTGTTAACATATGCAGAGCTGCTGCCATCAGCACCTTGCATACTAATGAAAGTCATGGGAAGAACTTTTATTATTGCACTCCCAATTTATTCCCTATTAATAGCTAGCAGCGACGCATCCCGTGAAAAAGAGAAAATAATTAAAAAAGAAAGAAGCCTTTTTATACTCAAAGCTCTGCCTGAACCAGCCTGTACAAAGTGATACTTCAATTTGAGGGGAATACTGAGCAACGTTTTACTGAATTAATTAATTTGCAATGCATTCGGTGATGGACGTTTTTTCAAAAGACCGTACTTAGAAGTGGGAGGGGAGGTGTGTAAGTGGCAGCGTCGCCCTGCACTTTTCTTGCATGATTTCATTCAAAACGGGAAATTCACTTTAGCTGTTTTTTTGAAATGAGAGATGTTCAGCCCCGTTGCATATTGTCTTTAGCATCGCCCATATTATCATCTATGTTTGTTCGGGGCCAGAACTTCTAACAAGGCCATTGTAAGTGTGATTTATTTCACTGACCAGAAAGAGAAAAACAATCATTTTCAACCAAACACGATTTCAGTCACACACCTTAAATCATGACAAAGCGACTCACTGTTTGTTCTCATGAGATTCATTTTAGGCAATTTATTTTCATTGACTACGCGAGGATCAGCGGCCGAGCAGTGTGTGTGGTTTTTGCACTGGGTTTGTTTGGATGTTTTCTAGTTCGTGAACTCCTATTTAACACCTTTGCCTTCAACGTTAGAGAGACAATTCTGGTGTCTGTCGATGATTTATTTATTTGAAATGTCGGAAAATAGTGAAAAATGCCTTTCCTCGAGCCAAAGGTGACGTCTTTAAGTGTTTTGTCTGAACTACAGTTCACTATACAATGTATTGCACCTTTACGAGTTTTGTGTTGACTATTAATAATCTTTCCCGTCCGTCCTGTTCTGATATCTTAGGAACACCTTAAAGAGATTTCTTCAAAGATCAAGATGTGACCTGACAAAACACTTTTTGGCCATAACTCAAGAATTCATACATTATAATTATGACAAAAACATGTCCACATTATGTGGACTTAGTTTAAATTTGAACCTGCCTTGCTGTTGTTTAATGCTATTCATCAATAAACAATTTGAAAACTCCCAACAGTCACACAAAACAGCATGCTGGAGTAATGATTCATGAGCAACCGTGCATGTTCAGTTATTTTAGGAGAGGACCATAAAAGGTTATTGACCAACAGTGAAGTGAGACTGATGTTGCTTCTAATTACAAGCTCTCCCTGTCAGCTTGAACCACCTCTCATCTGTTTTTTATTTCACAAAATGAGTGTGAAAAAATTAGAAAAATCTTCCAGTGTAATTGAACGCTTGCTGTTTGTATATGAGCTGTGTATGAATATGTCGTGCACTTTATAGAGAATATGCAGCAGAGACATTTTGAGCGCAAAGTTATGACTTTTTGCCCTTTTTATGTTTGAAGCAAAGGAAGACTGCAGCATTTTAATGTTTGTTCAGGAACACGGCACATCAACATTAAAGAGCAGAAAATCACACGGAATTTTAAATAAACCCTCAAATGCAACCGTTCCATCCGCTGGATGGATACCTGCGAGTTCAAACGAGTACTGGAGGTGAATAGACATAAGACAACAAAAAGGGAGAACAGAACCTTATAACAAAACCTGCCAGTACTGATAAGGGTGTAGACTGACTCAACATTGTGTGTTTTTAAAGTCACGCGGATTAAAGGATGACATACAAGCAACAACCCTTTTTTTACGGGTCAGTGAATGTGACACCCTGTGCAGCTCTGTGGTCTGTCCAGATTGAGGAAAACAGTTTGAGGGCCAAGGCGAACATCTTGCCTCTTCCTGTCGCTATAATCCCAGCAGTTCAATCACGTTGATGGTCAGGTATTGATGATATCTCGGTGTCTTTATGAGGGCATTCTCTGTCTGTGTTAGTGGGGTTTTATTGGTGTGTGAGTACACTGCAGAGAAAGACCTTTCTTTTATCCGGCCCAAACCATCCCTAAAACTGTATTGTCATTATCTACCAGCTGGAAGTGTTGGTACAGGATGTGTGTGTGTGTGTGTGTGTGTGTGTGTGTGTGTGTGTGTGTGTGTGTGTGTG
>NW_022280090.1:341718-344505 GCF_004355925.1 Anarrhichthys ocellatus | reverse complement strand
GTGTGTGTGTGTGTGTGTGTGTGTGTGTGTGTGTGTGTGTGTGTGTGCGCTTGTGCTTCTCTGTGTTTGCGTTTTCTACCACCATATGGTTTCAAATGGTGGGTTGTCATGTGCCGCTGCACGTCTCAGTGGACATGGGAACCTCTGCTCCTGCCATGTTGGTCGGGGCGTTATCTTTTGTGCTTGTGGCTACTTTTCGTCAGGCGAGGCTCAAGTTTATGTCTTACTGGTTGCATCAGCATTAGTGACAGATGATCAGCCATGCACAGCAGAGGAATCCCCCCCATGCGCTGTATGTTGTGCAACAGGACACCAAGACGTGGCTGATGTCCACTTTTGTACCCTCGCTGCTCGGATTTGTCTTGATTTGTAGCGGAGAAATTGAAAGCAATTCCAGCTTCGCTGGATGCTGTCTGGCAAATAAATCCACTGCTCCTGTGAAGGTTGACACGTTGCCAGTGAAGGAGCTGGCCACTGCGCAAGTGTTAACTTAACATCAGCTTTTAATTGTTGATATAAAAGAGCAGTAGGGAATTTGTACTTGTACTTGGCTGGAGCACAGGTGTGTGGAGTTCAAACCTTATCCATTAAAACAAGTTTTGAAAGTACACTGTGTGGCTTTTAGTACTGGTGGTGTTTAAACTTTACATTCAGGTGCTCAGTCTCTAAGATTGAAATGATTACAGCCTTTCTTTGCTTCCATAGTTATGTACTTTTAATCAATGACAGCATTTATAATCGGATATTTGTACTGTATCATTCAAAAAGATAACAAACACTATTGGAATTAAAACAATAAAATACACTAAGTTGTCAGTTAATTTGGTACAGTTTCCCTGAAACCAACACACTCTAATGTTATTTAAGTCCTCATGAAGGCTCTTTGCTGGAAACTGTTTTAGAGAGGTGTTAAATCAACTCCATGATCATCTGAGTGGAAACAGTTCGTGGTGCTGCTGAATACTGAGGGATATTCTGATAATAAGTCAACCCTCTTTGATCTATACACTGGGTGGAGAAAAATATTAGAAGTCAAACAAGATTTAAGTGAAACAAAAAAGGGCTTTAACTTTTCAGAGAATCTTTAAAATGGTGTAACTAAATGATCCCAGGAACATGTTTTTTCTTTAATTTCCTCAGGCACAGACACAATCTTCTACATTGTTAATTTCATTTTGTGAGATAATCCTCAACATCAGTTAGCCTATGCGACGCCGCCACTCATTCCCTCGACATGCTGCCTTATCAAATGGTGCATTAAGAAAATTGAGAGCTGCTTCATGGTTAATAGATGATCTAATGTAAATATTAAAATGTCAGTAATCTCATCTTATTGACTCTCATGTCTGAAAAGAAGAGTATCCGCTCGTGTCAAGAGACAGTCGAGGTGGCGGCAGATGATTTAAGCGAACAAACCGGGTCGAACAGGTGGCTGTCCAAGTTGGCGGAAATCTTTTTCTTTTTCCCTGCTCTGTTATTGTGAAGAGACGTGCGTGTGCGTGTGTGTGCGTGTGCGTGTGTGTGTGTGTGTGTGTGAGATGCCGTGCAATAAACCCCCTCGGAGGTTTAAATGACACGCGTTCCCTCGGAGCAACGGGAGGCATAGCGACATCCGACTGGGATGGATGGTGTGAGGATGCTTTCAATGATGGACCTGTAATACTGGACCAGGACTGAATGTGACACACTGTGCTGCAAAGAAAAATGGTGCCGGAGTAACATCCTCTGTTGTCAGATTGGAGAAATCCTGTTGTCTCAAGAACTTTGAGCAGCTCCCCTGTGCTGTGTTTTCACATTCGTGATTACAGATGGAGAGGATGCTGAACATGTTTCAGGTTATCAGCCTTCGTCTGCGCCACAAGAGCGTGAAGTTGTTTTCGGCTCTCTATAAAACAGCAGTCGGCCCTCTCATGTGTCATCCATAGACTCGAGTGTATTTTCTACAAAACTTCTGCAGCTTGAGTAAAAGGTCGCTAAAGGTGCCATCTTTGGTGCACACAGAGAGGAGAGCAGAGCGATAGAGAGACCCAGATAGCAGGGAGTCGATTCCTCACACACTTTGTCATAAGGTCTTCAACAGATGGAGGGTGCTATGTTTAGCACTGATGTGAAGTGCTTCAAAGAACCTTGGAGCACTTTGTGTATTCAAAGGGATGTATGGGAACCCATGTGACGAAGTTTGGACTTTCAGCATGTACTCTGCATCGTGGCTTTCTGTATTCATAGTGAGTGTGTGCTTCTTTTTTTGGAAGTAGTAAAGTGTTAGTAGGGCTGGGCGGTATGACCTAAAACTTATATTGAGGTATTTCTTTTTTTTGTGTTGGCTGTGTTATATCACATTAATATGTACACACCACTGATTCTACCAATTTTCCCTCTATCGGTAATGTAAGGGACCATATCTCAAGGAAGCAAAACATATTTTCAAAAACGGTGTATTTTATTAGCTCCAAATAAGAATAAAAACCTACATGTGTTTTGGAGGAGGAGCCTGCCCCTTTATGTAAATATAATATGATTCATTTAGAGATGGTAGCCTAGCGATGCTGTTATTTTGAGTTTAGAGTGAACTGTATTGCTGAACAACCTGAATCTCAGCAATGAAGAATGTTTTTTTTTACATATTTATGTATAGTTATAGTTTTCTTTCACCTATTTTCCCCTCAGCCAAAATAGAAATTGCATTACACTTAAAATAATTTATATCTCTGAAGAAAGGGAAAGCTGATTTAATCAAAACGTGTGTGTGTGTGTGTGTGTGTGTGTGTGTGTGTGTGTGTGTGTGTG
>NW_022280090.1:298460-341708 GCF_004355925.1 Anarrhichthys ocellatus | reverse complement strand
GTGTGTGTGTGTGTGTGTGTGTGTGTGTGTGTGTGTGTGTGTGTGTGTGTGTGTGTGTGTGTGTGTGTCTCACGGTAAATTACAAAATTACATGTAGTGGCCGAAAGTGACATCGGTGACAGTGAAGAACGCGCCCACCGCCAGGGTTCAGTAATGGGATTAAAGGTGTTTCATTTAACATATCAGAATAAAAACTAAAGGAAAGACCTCTTTTAATGCATTGAGCTTTTCATCATGCAAGCTGGGTTGGAAGGAGTTATAAGTCTCAAAGGATCAAGATATTTTACAGTGTCCTCCTCATCCTTTGTCTGAGCTTCTCCTCTCCGGGTGGAGATTTACACTTCCAGGTCTAAAAGGGTGAAAACGTCTTTTAAATCTCGCCACCAAACTGTGGAATACTCATGCTATCTCAGCTGATCAGTCTCCCATATAACTAACGGGAGCTGATGATGTTTTTGGTAATGGCTAAACAAACAAACAAAAGAGCTTGACTTAATCATTGGATCGACTCGTCACAAAGTACATTTTTGTATCTTAAGAATTATAAGATTTACCTTTTTTGGTAAAATCTAATTACAAAGCTGCCTCCAGCCTCAAACTTCCTGAAGACATGAACCAAGAGAGCATATTATGAAACCAATCCATCGCCAACAATGATGTTGGAGGATTATGCCAAATCCAGTATTAAATTGAACGTCTTTTATATCCATTGCCAAATTATTTCACTTCACACTTTCTGCACTTTTCACACTTTCAATATGGTTAAAGTCCCAGCGAAGCAGAAGTTGGATCGTCTTTAGGGATATAAATCAAATCTTTCGCATGTGATTGGACCGCTAAAAAGTGGGCAGGCTTAGACTTTAGCGCGATACGGAGCTAAAGGGAGCTAGGAGGGAGCGAAGAAAGGGAAACTTTGCCAAATTCCAACTGGCTTTATGTCGCTGCAGCGCGGGCAGTGCATGCTTATGAACATGCTGTTAGCTATACATGTTTTGACATATACACAGAGATAATGGAACATTTAACGCAAGGACACAGGTGTAAAACTGGGATGACTCTACAATGATCTAAAAGATGTACAAGAACATGTGAAAGAGAAACAAAACCACCTACATTTAGCTGCTTTAAACCCTGTCCAGGACACATTTTAAGCATAATTATATATTCTCTAGCACTGATACATTATCACTGACTGCCATAAACAGAAACAACATTGACTTACAGGCTGGAACAATAACCTACATTAAATATTGCTGCACTGTGACAACTTGATTTATCCGTCATTATTGTATGGGTTAATTGACTTCCTCCTTCATATTGCAGAAGAATTGAACAGCTCATTAAGGGGTCTTTGAAGCTCTGCCACAGGTTCAAATAACATTTAAAAGTTCTCGAACTTCAGCATTTTCTGCAGCACAAAGCAGATTTTTTTTCCTGTAGGAACTTTTTTAATGAAATTCCTGGAGTCTCTCCAAGAAGCTCTATATAATACTGAAAAGCTTCAAATTGGAGACATGTTTTTAGTTTGCAGGCTAATGTGAGTAACATTTATTTTTAATCAATTTCAGTTCAAACACAAAGCTCTGCTCAGAGTAAGGTCATCGCTCTCATCAATTCCAGACGAAATCAAAAGGTTGACAACTTGTTGAGCTACTCGGAGCACGCAAAGCAGAGGTGCGACACAAAAATCAATATCTGGAAAGTCGTCTAACAGAAAACAGATACACACACAGAAACACCCACACGCCCTCAGTGTGCGAGGGAGCTATCTGGGTCGATGGTGTGTGATAGTCACGCTCACCCGGCGCGTGAGGTGGGAGAAGCTGTCAGATATTTTACTTAAGCACGACCACAGTGTAAAAATACTCTTGTTACAAGTAAAAGTAATTCAAAAATCTTACTTAAGTATATGTACAGCATCAAAATATATATATATAATGTCCAAAATATATTAATTATGCAGAATGGCTTATTTCAGAATAGTATATAAATATAATGTAGCTGGATTATAATTAGTGCAGCAATAATGTGTAAGTATCACTAATGTTGTGGCTGGTAAAGGTATTTTAATTACCTTATATACTGCCGGTATAGCTTAATCTATGAAAATACCTGTATTTTTTATTGTATATTTTGTATTATTAATCTAAACTTACAAAGTAACTAATAACTAATAACAAAGTAACTAATAACTTGAAGTTGAAGAATAAAGAAGTATGATATGGCAGAACTCAAGTTCAAATACCCCAAACTTGAACTTTATTAAATTAACTTATTTACTGTACATTCCACCTCTGCTTTTTTTTATTACGCTGCTAACTGCATTGTACCATCCACAGATTAATATTGATTTAACCAAACAGTTATCATCATTTTAAACCATGCCTCTGTTATAAGAAAATAGAGCAGTAATAAGTAATAATCTGGAGAAAGTTGAATTAATTTGTTTATGCAAACTGACAATATAGCATGAAATGGTCTTAGCTGAGTGTGGGCGACTATGTTAGAAATCAAGGCAGCTGTATTACAGTGTTAGATGGTGTTTTTCTGTGTTTGAGGACAGACATCTTAAGGCAACCTCCCCGTTGTACATCATCCTTAATGGTCACATCTGCAGCATGTTCAGCTTAGTTCACAAAACCTTTTCTGAACTGAAGAGTTTCCATCACTTCAGTGGAGAGACTTTGGTTCCCCCAGAGTGATCTGCGTGATTGAAGCAGGACCGATGTCGGTCTCAGTGGAAGACAATGCAGGATGAGTTCAATTTTATTGGCTTTGCCTTCATCTCTCAAGTCATTGGAATGTCAAAATATTAAAGGTCAGGTCGGAGCGATGGAAATATTATGAAAAGGTCTAAAGCATGCCCAGAGATTTTATTGGCAGCCTCTTGGGGCTGAGCATTTGACAGTGGACAATTAAGGGGCAGTGTGAAATGTACTGGTACTGTGTGTGCGGGTATGTGGACTGGCGACAGTCTGTGTATGTAATGTATGTATGCAATATGTTATTTGTATTGTTTTATCAGCAGACACTGCATGTATTTTTCCAAGACAAATTTCCTTCGGGACAATAAAGTCTATCTTATCTTATCTTAGTATGGCTTCACTGTGCAGCTGTATCCGACTGCACTGGAAATAGGCAGCATTATGTTGCCCTCGCAGTTTACAATTTAAACTCAGTCAACACTTCCCTAAGCCCCGCCCCTGCTGCCACTCCATCAAGCTATCAGAGCTACAAGGAGCCCACACTGTCACTAACTGCACTCCCTGACTAAATATTATCAATCTCAAAGAGAAGCAGACAGAAGGGTCTACACTATGCACTAGAAGGATCCAGGATGTAGGATGTCAAACTGGTTCAACAACAAAAAGATAAAGCATAGTGCTAGTGCTACATAATCATTTGCTAACATACTCTACTATTGTAAACTTCATAGGTTTTTAAGTAAAAACTTTTAGAAACATATCCCTTATCCATACCCTTCCAACCTCTCCGGGTAACGAGTATCACTATTACACAGTAATAAACCATGACTAGCTTGAAATACACAAAACCAGCCAGAACTTAGCCGGGACTTAGCAAACAGTCAATTAACTGTTGACCTAAACTCATTGTTACTATGCAGTACATTAAAATATACACAGAAACACAGCGGACAGAAGATATGAGTTGCCGCTTTTGTGAAAGACCAAGAAAATAAATAATTAATTTATTAACACTGCTATACTTGCATTGCACGTGATATGGCATCGGTCCGAGTCATAGCCACATGTCCCCATTGTGTTCAGCGCTTCGTTCATTCCCAGAGCAGCTAGAATCTGTTTTGTTATATCATTATGCAGGAATTGGTTTTCTATTCGGGAGGCTCAGCTATTTGCTGCTCCACTTACCCTGACAGTAACAAAGTGAAACTTTAATCTCCCCTCAGTGTCAACAGCAGCTGATAGCAATTAAGGAGAAAGCGTGGATACTGAAGGGGTGCGTTTGACTCAAAGAGTTCACCCGCATCCCTCACTGCAAGATTTAAACGACTTCTCTCCATGCAGCCGCTGCCCAGACCCAAATTTCTTTTCAGGCCCTTAAATTGAATTAAATTTCATGTGAATGAAAATATTCAGTGTCTCTAATGTCTGTGTCTGTGCAGATGTTTAGAAAGCATCACAAAAAAAAAGTATTATAGTTATTGTTGTTTTCATTGCCGATTCTATTTTCGTGGTAAGTGGCCATTATATAGTTAAACAACATAAATTAGATGCCGTGATTGCAGTAAATTGAATCTGCTGAAGCTTGAGCAGAAAACTGCGTGCATTATCTCGGCCTGAATATAGTGAGTACACTGCCGTTTTGCCCACTGACACTTATCTATAATAATAATAAGGCAGCTGTTGCTGTACTGCAGCCAACACACAAAGCTCCTGCTTTGTTAGAGCGAGGAGCTTTTGCAGTGCGAGCTCTGCTGTTCAGCAGCTCTCTGACACGGAGCAAAACCAAAGCCAAACCCCACTGTTCATGGAGAGCAAGGGCAGACCTTGAACTATTTAGACATTGGAACCTGACGGATGTTTTAGTGTATGATTATCATAACTTCTTGTTTCTACTTTTACACTTTTCTAAAGACCGCGGGCAGAGCGGCTAAATGTCGATGATGTTGGTGAAATTGCTTTTGTGCATTGCTCTTTCAGTTAAAACATGTCCCCGTGTTTCCCAAAACATTTTTACGTTACTCTCTGTGAAATATGTGCTAATCTGATGAGAAAGCTGGCAGGTGGCCTCAGAGCAATTTAATGCAAATTTTTATTTTGGTACAATTTTGTTATAAAGAGATGACTATCGTGAACCAAAAACATGTCGAGTAATGAAAAGAGTTACAGAAAACTATTTTTTTTTTTAGGAGACCAGAAAACAGCAGAGAGACGGAAAAACAGAAATTGAAGTTAAAAGTTTAAAATGTGCCAGTGGGGTGAGCAGGCGGCAACCTATGATTCAGAAAAGTAAAGTGCGGAAGTGCCTTGAAATTGCATTTTCTCTACTGGCTATCAGGGGGCGACTCCTCTGGTTGTAAGAATCTAGTCTATGAGAAAATGACCCTACTTCACTGTATTACCTCAGTAAACATTGTAAACATGAGTGTATTGTCTCATTCGATAGTTTCAAGTCTTCTTCAACACAGCATGATGTTCATTTAGTAAATGATGGTCCATTTAGAGTCAAATAGACGATAAAGCAGGGTATGCTTTAGGGTGGGGCTACCTTGTGATTGAGCGGTATACGGCATCTCTACGTCACTCCTCTACAGTCCACAAATGGTCACTTCCGCTCACTGGTTGCAGAAAGACAAGATGGCGACCGCCAAAATCCAAGAGGATGTAGAAAAAAATCAACGATTTTTCATTTAGAATTATGGCTGCAACTAACAATTTTTCGACCCATATTTGTAAAACTATTTGGAAATTGTTCATAAGGAGGCTCCACAACTAGTTCCAAACTTTTGCATCGGCGTGTTGCAAATTTGATCATAAATTAATGACAGTTTGTCAAAACATCACCACACTTGCTGGATATTTTAATTAAGCTGTATGTAGAAATATGACTGGACTGAATTTTTATACATACAGTATTTATATATATATATTTGCAAACAGACAAAGAGATCATTCTTTCAAACATGTTGAATGCATTTACTTCTACATGAAACACTGTCAAAGTAGAATTGCTGCCTATCTTCACACTCATCCAACACCTCTAAATCAATGGAATAGTGTGAAAATTCAAAATTGGAAAACAGTTTTTGTTTCGTTACTATTATATTCTTGTTATCATATGGCTAGGTCATGAAGAAAAACAGCTTGGCTTAGCTCATGCTGTGTTAAAAAACTGCATTATTTTGTGCTGGGTTAAGATTGCCAAGTAGTGGGGATAAACTGTGTTTACCCATCCGTGTTTTCCATATACAGCTTGATTGAAGCAGATGCTCTGCATTTGCAGCGCGCTGCAGGTTGCACGGATCTGTCAGGTGCCTGAATTACAGATGCAAATATAGTCAGCTATTTTGCATGCATGCATAATTTGCACAGAAAGATACTTCACCTACACCTCGGGTTCCAACATTATCATCATTAAGTTGCTCCCCCATCTTAACAGGATGCCCAGCAAAGCAAACATGTGGCGCCAGCCAGACACTAAAAAGTCTTAAATTATGCTGTAAAACACGAAAGGATGTATTTTGGGGAGGCTTTCGGACCCAAGGCGATCTCATGATATTTGAAAATGTTAAATTTAAATGTCTTGATATCAACAGGGCAAAAACTTTAAATTAGAAATCAGGCATTTCAGAGTAAGAAGTCGAATCTTGGAGATTGTCCATGGGACTGATGAGTAAACCACATAGGTTCAGGAAATAGATTATTATATTTTAATAGGAGCTATTTGTGCTGCAGTGAATTCAAGTCTTGAGACTCGAATGTAATGTAATGTGAGACAGGTGCTGCAGTAAGAGTCTTTTTTTCCAGTCAAATACACATAGCATGTGTCACTGGGACATGCTTCTCTCTGAAATGCATTGGGTTAAGTTCCATCACATGCATAACTACTTTTCTTAAAATCACTTTTTTTAAGAAAAGTCATTTTACATTACATTTTTTTTCCCACATTCACAAACTCCGGTGATCTTCACCAACTTCACAGAACTTCACAGAAACTGATGCAGTGTTTCAGAAATCTGCTATTTTGGTCCCAATGGTGTGCCTGCTAATCTCAACAATTAAATTAACGTTGCACTCTGCTGAGCCATCAGCAGAGAACGTGTTGGGTGTCATAGATGACAAAGTCACATGCCAAGCAGGAGAACAAACCTGTTCACTCTCACCTATGATTCATTTTCTGTTTAAAGACCTCCTTAAAATACAGCACTCAGTGATGCAAGATAAATAACAAGAGTTAGTAGACCTTAATCCAAGAAACAAGAAAAAGACAGCTGGATGAAGAGGAGGACAACACACCAGGCAAAAACCAAGTCTGTAATTAGTAGAAATATGTTTAATTACAATAACATAACAAAACACATGCTATGAATTACAAGGACACAGACACCTTGTGTGTTCATTTCACAGAACAAAGCTCTTTTTTTAAAGACCTAGAGACCTTATTATAAATGCCACAGTAACAGAGAGCACGGTGCAGTGCTAATACTTCTCAAAATGTTTCTCATGGAGCCTTTTAGTTACATAAAGTATATCATTTTTTCATCCTGAAATAACCTCCATCAGTTGTATGTTAGGCTTTGTTTGGCGAGCTCTTGAAGTTCCAGCCCATAAACGCACAGTTCCATTACTACAATATGTTTTCTCTATGATTATTTCATGTTTTTCACCTGCTGAGGCTCTCCCAGCAAATCATCTTCAGGTCCTTGTACTGAAGTGAATTACCTCAGGGACTCTGGCCTCTAACCTGTCTTCATGAATACATGTCAAACCAAGCTGGGCTAGCTCGGACAGGCTGTGGTGGAGGGGACTGAAAATACCACAAACAAACCCCCATGTAACAAACAAATAGTACAAATACATCCTCTTTTCTTTTTTTCTTTATTTTTCATGTAATTGGTCTCTTTTCCTCCCAGATTCTGCATTGAATGAGGTCTAGATATTAAAACGATTTAAATTAAAAAGCAAACAAGCAAAAGATGCACGCTTTGTCCCCAATCCATACTAAGTCTATACGACACGTACAACATAATCATTGACATATTGTCTGTTTGATCACTGAGTTTAAAATAATATACATTTTTAACATTTCACACCAACAGGAAATGGTGCAATACGTGTGACGCAATTCAATTCCCCCCTTAGCCTTCCTGTGTAGTATTAACTTTGATGCTGCTGTCGCAAAGACAACTGGAAAACTTTCTGTCTTCCTCAAAGCCGACCAAAAACCCAACAGGAGACAAAGAGGACACACTGCGTTTGTTTCCCACTGCTACTTGTCCCAGCATCCGCTATTTCCGCTGCTGAAGATAGTTACTGCAAAAAAACTTACATTTATGCTCTTTGGTTACTGGGGAGAGCGACCAACAGCAACCGGGGAAAACAAAAGCGCTGTCATCTAAGCGAGGCTTATAGACATCCAGTTTAAACGCCTATGGTGTCATTATACTGTAGCCATTACATTGTGCAATCAACATATGATAAGTTAGCAAAAAAGCGTCTCTATTGCCACTTTGATATTCATGCCATTAAATCTTACACAAATGACTCGTTTATGATTTCTCATTAGTATCACCCAGATCATTCATTCGATCCCCTCTAACTGATCACCTTTCCACAAGTTTTTCTTCTTCTTTTCTAGACTCTGCTCTCTCTTTGTACATGCAACCTGTGGCCGAGGGGCCAGTCAAGATGAAACTCCAGTTCAGTTTTTTTTTTATAAATATTTTTTACCCAAATGTGTGTTTGACTACAGTGTTTTTTTTATCTTGGTGGGAGGAGTTTGCCTTGAAGTCACATTTTTAATAACAAGGGTTATCTGTGCGAGTGTGTGTGTGTGTGTGTGTGTGTGTTTCACAGCCTACAGGTCTGGTGTCTGTGATAATGAAATGCCACACGGGGCAAAGAATCATCTAGACTGTTTCACTGAGTGCACCTTCTCCTCATTTTGTTTAGGGACACAAAAACACGACGACAGATCCTCATCAAAAGGGCACGCTGTGTATCAGTACCAGGAAACACCCCGGCTGTCTGTTTGGTGAATCACTGTGAGCCATAGGGTTGAAATAAATTCCGTTTACCCGAACACAGTTTACCTATTACAAAACCTGACACAGTGCAATCCCATGGAAACAATCCCCTGTGGTGAAACACAACAACCACCACCAGAAAATCCAAAAAATTATGGTCACTCAAGACTGGCTTCGTGCTGCAGCTGACCTATTTATTTTTCCATTGAAGCTTCTTATGTAACTTTTTGCTTTCTTCAGCACACGCATCAGTAAAATCTTTGGAGCAGTGGGAGCAACAGAAGCCTGCCATGATGCAAGATCTTGCGTTTACAAAGCTTTACTCTTTTAAAAGCTGCGACCACGTATCCTGTAGCAGTGGATCGCTTTTGCTTTTGTTTCTGTATTTATCGAAGAAGCTACAGCTACGCAAGCACATTCTGCGGTGTGTAAAGCATGCTGTGTTAAGATGCTAAGATGCTGTTTCTGTTAGGCAAGTGACCCGTACTCTTGAGTCTGACGCGCTCATCTTCTCAGCTCGTGAACTGTCCAGCCTGAGTCTGGGTGTTCAAAGGCTTGGTGGGGGTTCAGGATCATTATCTCTGTTTTGAATCTCAAAAGGAATGAAGATTATTGGATGCCCACAGACTTGTCTCTTGTTTTTTTTCCTCTTTGTCAAAGACAAACAGAAATACTTGCTTGTGGAGCTGAAGAAGAGTGATTAAAAGCCAGAGCTCAGCTTCAGTTGCTGATGTTTTAGACCACAAACCAAGAAAGGAATCTTTGCAAAATGAGCCTACCGTCACCTCAAGAACAGAGAGAAATAAAGAACTTGCCCATGCAAGTCCTTTAAAAAGTTGTCCATGCGTTCGTCTCCACTGCTGTAACGTTGTGGTAACACGCCTCTCTATAACGTCAATCAAACAGCTGCAGCTGTTCTCTCTACAAACTGCAAAGTGGATCACATCAAACCATTCCTCAGATTATTACACCGGCTTCAGGTTTGTCAAATAATTGACCTGAGTGTTGATGGTATACACAACTCTTAATGTTTTAGGGCCAATTCTGATCTGCTGCTCCGTTATAAATCATCTAGACATCTCAGGTCTGCTTATTGTCCCCAGAGACAAAACTAAACAGGGAGAAGCAGCTTTCAGTTAGTTAGGCACCACATATCTGGAGCAAAGTCCCAAAAATGTTAAGGTACAATAACAGTTGTCTTTTTTTTTTTCTTAGACTATTTATTCACATCTTGCATTGCTCTGTAATTTGTATTCCCATTTAATCAGTTTTATTGTAGTTAATCTGATTTTTAATCGTGTATGCGTCCTTTTATATGGTCTTTTAATACATCTTTATGTCTCTTTTATATCTTGTCTTAATGGCTTTTTTCTCTTATGTAAAGCACTTTGAATTGCCTTGTTGTTAAAACGTGGAACAAAAATAAACTTGTCTTGCCCTTATATTCTTCACTCCCTGTCCCTACCCATATGTTCACGAGATGCTACTTCAAGCTCATATTATCAATATTCTCTCCTGTGCAGATTCCCCAGGTGAGCTACGCCTCCACAGCTCCAGAGCTCAGTGACAACACCCGCTACGACTTCTTCTCCCGTGTTGTGCCTCCAGACACCTACCAGGCCCAGGCCATGGTGGACATTGTCAAGGCCATGCGCTGGAACTACGTCTCCACAGTGGCCTCGGAGGGGAACTACGGAGAAAGCGGCGTCGATGCCTTCATCCAGAAGTCTCGGGAGGACGGTGAGTGCACTTGGCCTCATATATCATGACTGCGGGTCTAGCACCGGGCGTGGGAAGATATTACTCACGCAAGCGTTCTGTATTTTAGAAAATTGGTGAAGCTCACGACAAAATCAGGTACTAAAAGTCCAAATAGACACTTATGCACACAAAATCAGGGTTCTACCCTTACTTTTATTTATTTTCTTTTTTTTGACAATAACATTAATGCATCTCTTTCAACGTTAAACAGACTGCTAGATGCAGGGGCAACCGATTTAACTAAGAGATTAAGAAGAAATATCGGATGTACCTGAGAACTAACAAAGGACAGTAATTCATAGTGCTTCATGATCACATGCTTACAAAGCTGTCGTCATGGATCTACTGGTTAAAATTGAAGCTTTTCTGTTCAGTCACACTGAAGTAAAAAATTCAGTGTTTTTGTGTAGAATGTAGCAGAGTGTTGGTTTCTCAACACTCATTGTTCTGGTTCTCTGGCTCAAACATAAACTGCACAGTGTGGCTCTCATCACCCGACCCTCCGATATAAAACTGCAGGCAGCAATTTTCAGACAAGCTCAGACAAGCAAAATGAACACTTCCTGCACCCGAAAACAACACAGAGCCAAATTATTTTTTTATTTTAACAAAGTTGAGCATCTAAAAGATGTTTTTTTCCGAGGAGCTGGTGGAGATTAAGTTTAATGGGATGCTCATGTGGCTCTGTGTGTTCTGGATGTGTAAGTGGGCAGTTGTTTGCAGCAGTTAGCCTAAACAACATGTCAAGTTGACGGTATGCTAGAGTTGTATTTCTGAGTTTATTATGGAGTTTTGTGTCATCTAGTGTTAAAAAATAGCTGATAAGGCTAAAATTAAAGTGTACAAAATGTAGTTACTTATTTTCAAACCATGAATTACGCTTCAGGATTGAAACCAAGTCTTTGCAACTAGAAATAGCTTCGATTTTATTTCAAAATCATTGATCCCAGTAACCCAAGAATAACACCCACATCTTTAAGAAATCAACCCGGGGGCTGGTTCAATCAGCATTTTGTGGTAGAAAGAACGGAGGCTTAATTTGAGAAAAGTAATTTCTCCCATAAGTAATCCACCACGACTTTTCAGTTGGACTGCTGTACAAGAGATTGGATCCACTTCCTTTTTACCCCAATCCAGCAAATTACTCTGCTAAAGGATTTCCCAATGAGTTTGAGTGTTTTGGTTGGCAAAGTACGAGTGTAATTAAAAGGATGAGACTTCAAGGTGTCCCAGTCATGTCTCCGACTTGAACTGTGTCCGGACAGAATGAGACCAGCTTGGCTGTGGTTGCTCATCAATTATGTCTGTCTCTCTCTGAACACTTAATCGCCTCGTCGGGGACTGCTGAGGGATGGAGCATAAGAGATGCTGGGTAAAACATGGCACGGAGTTTATCGGGGCTGAAAAATCCAAACAATGCATGTCTCTGCAAATTGCAACATCTAGTGAGTCGTACATATTACCCAAACGGAGGTACAGTGTTACACATGAGGTAAAACAATGAAAACACTGCTAATAACCAACAGTGTCATGCATTACTTAGCGATCATGTTCAGTGCAATCAGAGACAATCTGTAACAACTCTAAATGATCATCATTATCTGATGAGTTGAGCTCCAAGACAGAACTATGAAGGATAAACCCATGGACATTTATGGTGCTTTAAATATGTTTTTGTCCAGAATCCAAGTCATTGCAGCCCTAATCTGCAGTACCTCGTGTCCTAGTGTTGGTTGTATTGTTGCTCTTTGTAGCTATGGATGAACTTCACAAGTTATGAAACTGTCCATTATGTACTTTTCATGTTTAATTTTGTAGTTTGCATTTATTTTCCATAGCATTATGTTTGTCTTTTTTTTCTTCCGTAAATGAACCAGGCTTTAATTGTTTTAGTCATCATAAAGTTTATTCCAAGTTAGTTTCAGCTCTGAGTGGATAACAATTTCTCGAATCAAACTTATCAAATCAGAGTAATTATATATTTTCCTGCCAAGTGATTAGCATTGACTTTGATCCCTTAATGTGAATGTTTTCCAGCCAGCAAATCCCTTTACTGTGGAAAGATTTTATGTTGATACAGTATACAGTAAGGCCTATTTTGCATGTATACTGTTATTTTGCTGCTGCACTTGCGCACTTACTTTGCTAGATAGCATTGTTTTGAGCAAAATGGAGGAAAAAAAAGCCGAAAATGATCTGAGTCAGCTCCCATAGCAGCAGCAACCCTGGCCGCCCAGCATCCACCTGCTTGGAGTTGCACCAGCGCAGCTTTCCCCTCTCTCCCTTAAGAGGGCGAGCAAATATAACATGAGTACAATGTGGGCAAAAAGCAGATGATGAAAGGTAAATATGAATTCCAGGTGGGGTTTTTTCAATGTCTGCTTTTGTATCTCTCTTCTCCAGCATACAGTACCAAGAGCCGGGAATCGGTGGCCTTCAGGGCTCCGGATCTTAGGGTATTTGAGGGCGAGCAGCTTCTCATCTCTCGTGCACTGACCCAGGATGTGACTCCTCCTAAAGGGAGATATAAGAGGAGATGTAGGAGGCATAGAGATAGGGAAAGAAATCCCTTTGGTTTGTAAGAAAACACTTCAGAATTCATCAGATGTGTAAAAATGTGCAAGAGCCCGTTGGTCTTCAAATATGAACCCAGAAGCTATCCTGTTGACAGTGCAATACATTGACATAAGGGTGTAGTGTATATGATTTTAAAGCTTGCATTGGACATAAACCTTTTCTCGACCTTGCTTTAGTTCCAGACTTATGGAAGGCTTTCCTGGCAGTGTGCATCTTGTAATTGTATTTTTAAATGGTGAAGAAATCAAAGCAAACAGCAGGATAGTGGGCACTTATATCACCAAATAATTTAGTAGGAGCATCTTTAAGTGATTTATTCCTATCCTGGCTGATATGATACACAGTTTATTTCTCTACTTTCCTCGGGCCTATTTTTCTGAAACGCGCATTCAGTTTCTAAAATGGAAAGTTAATCATGGTCATCTGGGGCCGAAGTAATGGTCCCTCACTGCATGCTAGTTGGGCATTTATGACTATAAGATCATTTTTTAATGCAGCCTTTTGGAAACAAACAGGACACAGAGAGGACAATCAAGTGTGGGCAGAAGAAGACCAGAGAGTCCCATCCTAGACTGCAGACAGCCCCTCTCTGCAGAGATGTTGATTGCTGTGGAGCATGCCCCCAATAGGTGTCATTAATCAAGTTAATGAAACACAATGTCAATAAGAACCCTAACAAGATGCCCATGCAAAACAATGGCCTGCTTGACATCGACATGAGAAACACTGCTAATAGGGTAACTGCTGTCCCTGTTTGACGGGTGGGATTGGAAGCATTAGCCACAGAGTAGGGATGAATCGGCGCATGTGGGGAATTTAAAAGGAAGAGGAAGAAAAGGGGGAACACAAACAACTCTGCATTGCTCCTGGGTGATTTATTTCTAGAGACAGACAACAGACAATATTAGACTGGATTGAAGTTATGCCTGGCAACAGAAAGTGAAATCTGAAGAGGAAGGTGGGAACTAATTGTACTTTATTAACCGATTCTTAAAAAGAAAAGTTTTTTTAGGTTCATCAGAAGTTTCTTTCTGTTTCTTTGAATAATTTATTAATAATGAAGCTGGAGAAATTCTACATATTTTCTTGCAGTCAGCAAATCCTGTGAAAAGAACAAAACCAGCAATGTGTTAGTCCATCCCTCAATGCTTTCTGACTCCTCTGCCGCCGGCCCATTCTTTCCTACTGAAGACGCGAGTCTCTATAAACAGCACATTTTCAAAAGGCATTGTAACTTCCCAAAACCGCTCAGTTTTGCAATTTCTTGCAAATGTTTATTATAAAAAAAGGAGTACTAAGTATATTTGTTGGGGACTACTTGTTAGTAGGATGACTTCATTGTTGGTTTTGGTCTTTTCATTTGATGTCATTGAGAGACATAAAATACCGGCAGACCTATCCTTCTATAAGGTAAGTAAATGTAAAAAGGTTGCAGGATGTGGTGATTGGGTTAGAGTAAAGAAGGTCTCCACACACAGCAACATGGAGACATTTGAACATCTGTATTCTAAACGGCTGCAGTCACCCGGGGAAAGAGATCACATCCCACTCAGCAATGCTCCTGCTTCCATCCATATGGCCTTTTAATCTCTAGTTCACACCTGTGTGTGTGGCATGTCAGCCAGTTATGTCTTTATTTATTATTTGACATCACGCAAATGACCCCTAAGTGCCTCCGATATGTTCTGTTGCAATTTGCTTAAACAGTTACTTGTCATTGCTTAATTGGGCAAAGCGAATGGCGGAATGATCGTCACTCATCTGCCCTCGCTTTTCTCTCTCTCTTTCACTCAGAGCCTGTCAGTGATATAATGGGCATTTGTTACTCTTAATGCCTAGATATCGTAAAAGCCAATTTTCTTAAGCAAGTGCCGCTGCTTGAACTTTGATCTTTAGCATTAGATATAGTACCCAGTAGCAATGGTTTGTCAGTATTTCATGAGCTTTACTTCAACTGAAAGGTAAACGCACATGACGACATTTTCCCATATGCCAGCCTGTGCTTTGTAATGCAACTGTACATTACTAAACATTCAAATCAGGAAGAACATTATATAAACTGTGTGTTCCCGATCCAATCAAAAGAGCAGGAAACCAAAGCAATGGATTAGGGTGTGGGGGAGGTTACGGGGGATGCTGCAGCTTAATTTATCCTGAATTACCCGGTGAATTGCTGCACAAATTGCCCGCAAAAAGTGATGCAAATTGGTACAGATAAGGTTGGTGGCTGCTAAGCTAATACACTATATGCACAATTACATGGAAAATAAAAAAGAGATGAAAGGAGGATACTGACTGAAAGATCAATACCACATTTGCCTCCGATCGATAGGCTGTTGTGTTGTCACATGCCCGAAAAGTGGAGCTTAAATGAACGTCGTTGGGTGTCATGTTGCACTCGGCAACAGGCGATGATCAATTTACTGTACAAGAATGATTAAAAGCAACAAATTAAACATGTTTTTGGAATAGGGCTTAAAAGAAACAAACCTAATTCAGTTGTGTAATAGCTCCATGTTTGGGACCATTTTTGGAAAGTTCTTATTTAAAAGTGTTAACAAAGTTTAAAGGATTAGATTTTGAAAGGTTCTTAATTCTACCTTTATCTTCCCTAACTGTTAGGAGGAAAGGGATTTCAATTAGACAGCATAACACAATGATGTAAATTGGACAGCTCATGCAACTAATCTGGATTACAATTCTGTCACTAATCCACACAGCTCCTCTTCATTAAAACATTATCACTTTTGTCAGAAGGATAAGAATTCCTCAGCCTCCACTAAGCACTTTCTAAACGGCTTCGCGTTATCATCATTGGACTAGGCTTACATTTTGTATTATTCAGGATTATAAAGATTTGATGAAAACCTGTTGTAGACCCCGATATCTTCAATTAAAATGCAATTATGTGGTTATTGAACGGACTTTGCAAACTAGAACCTCAATAATAAGCATATAGTTAAATAATTAATGAATTAAACGATTGCTGCTCACCAAAAGGCATATACTCATTTTGTCTTTGTGGGAAAGACAATGTTGTTTATTAAAGATCTCCAATGACCACCTCCGAAGGACCCCTATGCAGTTTGGTACAGTAACCTCTGACCAGATTCACATATTTCTCATTTCTCGAATCAGCAATTGCTTTGAGTTTAATTCTATCCTATAGAAATGCTTTTTTTGAGCTGTAGTATTTTTTTACACTGCACCCCCAAGAGTTCACCTGGCAATCAATCAGTCCTGTGACATCTGTTTCCTTTGTTCCTTTACATCAACAAAATCTTTTCGTGGTTGGCTTGAATGGCTGCAGCTGCTCAGGTTGGATACTGAATTCTTTAATGATAAATCTACAAAAAGCAATCAGTGTGGCTGTATCTGAACAAAAATCTTGTAACATCTGGAAATAAAACATGTCACTTTCAATGGCGACCAACCCAATGCTGTGACGGACAAAAACAGTGACAGAGGAACATGTTTTCTGGGAGCAGTACCAGAATTTGATTATTTGTCCAAAGCTGATAATTCTTCCTGGAGTTCTGTTCCTGGATTTCTCCCTATCGTGGCAGCATTACTACTTGGAGAAGTCTGGACATTGTTAACTATTACATCTGGACCTCCGTCCAGGGATAATACGTTGGGATTTTAAACTGCCTCCCCTGTCAACATTTTTTACTTAAAAAAAACTAATTTAATTCGTGACATTCTGCAGCAGTCTTTTCCAAAGTGACATCTGTAGTTTTTCCTAATTTGTACATTTGACATCTGGATTACCAGACCCATGCAGCCAGTGGCAGCATAGAGCAGCGTTAGTCTTTAGATTAAGTCATTGAGTTAGAGTTATTGATTCCCTACAGGAAATTAGGTCATTCCAGCAGCAAAAGTGATAAGATTTAGCATAGGCAAAGACAAGGACAACATAATCACACCAATGTTCAATAATGAAAAAGGAATTCAGCTGAGCACACTTTGGTGGGCTCAAAATAAATAAAGTAGGGAAGTAATTAATGAATGTTGTGTTTTTGTCACTCATTGACATCTTGTCAGTCACTCAATATTTGTACAATGGAAAAGGCTGGAAAAGGCTTTTGTGAACTGGATATAGATTAAATCACATTTTATTTATGCAGGGGAGTTTCTGTCATGTACAATATCTGCATCAGAGCAGACTTTTGCTTCACAGCTCTGTTGTAAACTGTCTAGTGTGTAAAGCACCGCGCAGCATGGAGCCTTGTTTGACAAAGTCCAAATGAAGGCAAATGCATCTGTCGGTACATTTCCCTTCAGAGCTATTGTTCCTCTCAAGATGGTTCCTGCTAATGAGCAGGCGGAAGATAATATTGTTTAGTCAGCTTCTCCTTTTAATCAGATTATTCATCCCGATAAAGACCCTCTTCCAAAGACAGCTTTAGCTACAACAAACTTCTACTGTAACCCCAATTTAGGGTATTTCATGTTAAAACAGGAGGCATTTGATCTTGATTAGTAAACATTTAATTTATATTTTTATTTTGTCTTTTCAGTTAAACCTACAAATTTTGTTTTTCCAAAAATAAGCAGTTTTCCAAAAAGTTTGAGTGGTGATAGATCTTTCCTCAGGACTGTGTGGGTGGGACACACTCCTCTGTTGGTGTAGTTGCACCTGTCAGGTCAACATGCACTTCTTTGTTGTAAAGACGTTTCCCTCATTTTCAAGCTGGCTAGCTCTCTAGCTTACCTGTATAAGTGCTGACATTCTTTCTGAATCGTGTCCGGACACTGCGACTGCTGTGAGACGGCTCGGGTGAATCAAAGCAAACCAGATGATGTCAAAGTGTCTTTATTTATCTTTTCTATCACAATCTATCTCTGTAATGTGCTTTAAAAAAAGATGAATTTCCATTCACACTACTTTGTTCGTTACCACAAAAATAGAGGAACAGACTTCTGTTTTTTTAATTGGAAACTACCTTTTAAACGAGCAGCCACTATTTGAAACTGGCTTGGAAACTCATAAATCATTGATGACCATAAGTCATCCACACCAATTATGTAACTGGAAATGTGAATATATGTTGTTGTTGTACTGTATGATTTCAAAAGGATCCAAGATCAACACCTTAGTGATTATTGTTGAAGTGGTAATAATCTGTCTTTGCATCTGTATTTAAAGTTTAAAGACAGTGACAAATGAATATTGTGCAGAGACGATTATTCGCACATCTGCTTAGAGACCCTGAAGTCAGTCCTTGGTCTCTTGCAACACTGAAAACCAACCTTTTGCCTTCTTTCCATAATAATTTCATTACTCTACAGTGTTCACCCCTTTCGCAAAGTCCCAACAATTTCTTTAAAACTGTATGCTTCCTCTAATGGAACATAAATCCAATTTCATTCCTGCACAAGGACCTTGAAGGGTCAATTTAGAAGCAATGGTTATAAGGCACCCTTGTGTTGGCGAGGCAGTGGGACTACGATGGGGGGGAGGCATATGGGATTTGGTGCCTTATGTGAGAGGAAAAACATCGGCATGAACCAACCACTGACTATCCTGGACAAGTAATCTCCATACACAGTATGCTGAAATAGCCTGGATGGTCGAGACATAATTTGATTCAGAAAAATGAACATGATGTCGTATTTTGAGCAATATTTCCATATGGTAATACGCTGCACAGTGAGACACAAATTGTCCCATTAGCCCAGATGAAATCAGGAAAATGTGTAGGCTCGGCTAAACATCCACAATTGATTCGCAGAAAGTATTGTTATTCCTGACCAAAAGCATTAGCATCAGCATTTCTGACCACACTTGCTGAACAGAGGTGTTCTGCCATGTGTTATTGCATTTTGTGGGTTGGGATTTTCCTCGACGCCTTTGGTTAAAAAATAAATATCTCCTTTGAGGATAAGCACACACCAGTGGGATTTATGTTCCATAATATGCTGATTATTGTGTCTTTTAAACTAAGTCTGCGTGGTTTTTCATATCAGACCAACTGAGCGTTCAAATGCATTTACATTTTATTCCTTATTCACCTGTTTAACTTAAAAGGTTAAACGATCTTTCACAGCTTCATGAAAATGTGAAGTGGCCCATCAGTCTCCATGAAAAACAACACGAGGCTGAGGCAAGGCCATAAAAGTCTTTCTTTGGAGAGGAAGTAATTTCATTGAAGCGGAGAAAGACAAACAGCCTTTCATTTGTTTGTTACCATTTTAAAGTTGAACATAACCCCCCCCTATTTTCTCCGGCAGATTTCAAACTCACCAAAGAGGCATAGAAACCGTCAACTTTCTCTCAGAGGAACTTGAGCCAACGACATTGGCCAGCATTCAGGATTTCAAGTGTTATAGGAGACGTTACACTGGAGTCTTTTTTGGAGTTATGGGGGCTCCGTGGGAGTGTTTCTAATTTGATTCTGAATGAGGAATAGAGCAAGAGTGATTTAGCCTGGCAGGAATCACAGAATACAATTTTGACATTATGTCACTTTGACTCAGGGCGTGTCATTTCCATTACAAATGACAAGGCGCTCACCAGTCATTTGAAACACAGAGAGGGAGAGAGGGAGAACAATGGAGAGGCATATGGGTGAGACAAAGCAGGATCGGATTTGAAGGCAGGAAAGAAGGAAATGTTTGCAGAATGCATAGAAACAGTTGTTTGATCAGCAATTATAACGATCAGGCTGCTGCAACTCTGAAATTCTTATTACTCATCTGTTGTCAGTCTGAGGAAGGTGTGATCAAAATGAAACTATTTGTTAGAAAGCAAACAATTTCCCTGCAGGATTTTTGTTTCGAACCATAGCATACGTTTTCAGGTTTCTTGTGGTATGCAGGCCAATCAGTTGCAGAGGAGAGGGGTGGGATACTGTTCAGGGAGAAATCTATCATTTTTAATCTAATACTTCCATTTTTCCTTCAGTATTGATCCATTTTGTACCATCAGCAAGCTTTGTGGATGGATTAAGCTACCATGCAAACAAAGAGAATGCGGTGTCCCAACATCAAGGGTGTGATCAATGGCGGAGACGTACCGGGTCAACAGTCTCAACGCCTGTGTTTACCGAGGCAAAGCATCGGAGCAAGAGGGGCTGGTGGAGAATAGAGGGTGCAAGCTAGAATCAATACAGCAGCTATCATCATTTGCAGGGTTTATTAATGGCTTCGCCCCAAGCCGGCAACGACAGAGAGAACACTCACTTGCATTTAGGGAACCAACACTCCAGCGTTTATGCAGCTCTCCTCCTATCAATCATCACAGTGTAAGTTGCTATCAGCAATGGTCTGGCTACCTCCACTCACCTCACATAAACACCCCCCCCCCCCCCCCCCCCCCCACAAACCCCCCCCCCCCCCCCCCCTCAATCATGTAATGAATGGCATCAATTTTGCGGCGAGGCTGCCAAGATATACAAATGATTCAGAATGAGTCAAAGTCTGAAAGCTAGAAAAAGTGCAGGGCTCAGTTTAATTCACTTTCTTTCACTCTACTCCTTGCCGCGGCTCAATAGAGTTTTCATAAATTTTAAAAGGTATATCCACCTGTTCAAGACTGACAACAGCATCAGTCACACAGGATACAGCCATAAGGCACACGAGCTACTCTACCAACAGGTGCTTGCCTGTCCTCGTGTATAGTGAAGATTCCCCGTCGATAAGAATCTTTCCCTACTCGGAGAGACTACAGAACATGTCGTCTGCTGCATCAGACAGCCGGGAAAGAGACACACTGCTTTTCATGGCAGTTTTTTTGTTAAATCAAATATCCTGGTCGTGTAAAGCAAATGAACAATCCATTTTCCCTACTGTCAAATTAAACTGTCGAAATCTGGGTGAAAGATGAACAATAAGAGAAATAAAGGTCTGCTATTTTACTTTATGATCAATGTAGAGGAAGAGATGTGATTAAAAAATGTATTTTGACTGAGTGTAATTCGAACCACAAGCTATCAACCAAAAGCAATGACACGAACCCTTCACAGAATATTGTAGAGATTTCAATACAATAAAACGATGAGAGGATTATCACCTCTCAAGATCCATAAAACTGCCAGTTGAGGATTTTTGCTGGCTGTGCAAGGTTATCCTTGTTCTGCTTCTTCTGTATGGCTCGCAGGTCTTCAGTCTCTACCCAGATTACACTGCGGTGCTGGCCTCATGGTGCGGTACCATGTCCGTGGGATTGTCCCACTTTAACACAGCTCCCACTGCGACCCACACATTGAGAAATTGTAGTCCTGCTTGACAAGGTCTGATCCACACATGGGAGGGTACCACATCCAGGATTTCCATATTTGGGCCCAGAGCTGTGAAGTACACTGACATGAATGGCGCCACAAAGATCTTGGGGTACATCCCAAGTCTTTTATTTGCCATTTCCTCATTCCTGGCTTGAACCGGAAGTTATTCTGCTCTGCCATATTGATGGCCGTCCCAAAGCTCTTATTTCTGCTCTGAGGAGCCATGAGCGAGGATGCACGAGAACAGCCTTCCAGGAAGTGTTTTCAGGGCAGACACACCCCCTCATTGTTCATCAATTATTTGATTGGACGCTGCAGCCGATCGGACTGATCAGATTATTCTCAATATCACTGGAGTTCTATACCAGAGTGAAGACAGATCACAGATTAAACTCAAGTTTTAAATTGAATTTGTTTTCTGATTCACCGTCTGGTTTAAATATATGTTCATTGTAGGTCTGAACAACAACAGGACCACAAACAACTTTCTTCGTTTATTAGAAAGATTTGTCTTTTGATGATCTGATATTTCCATCAATAACTTTTGGATACAATTAAAGATGGAGAGCGCTGGAAAGACAAAAAACTTTTTACATCATTTCATTCAGTCACATGAGGCTGATCATTCCTGAGTGTCGGGTTTGATGAGTTATGTAATTTCCATTTCCCCTGACACATTGAGCCTACTGAATTAATTCCCGTGTTCAAAAGAAACCATGACCATATTCTGAGTTATTTAATAATGACTTCACAATCAGAATTTCAAAACATACATGCAAATAATTCATAAATAAGACGAACGCATTCTGCCAGTAGAAATGGGTCCTGCTCTTATAAGCAGGACACAGAACACAGTATAAATACTCAATGCAGTTTGTTAAACAGGTAACAGGCTACAAAGAGAACACATCTCCCCTCTGGCAGTGATGATCACTGTGTCTTTATTCGTATAAGTACAGTGATCAAAAGTCTTTCCAGCTGTTAAAGCCGACTGACAGCTGTGATCAGCTGCCGCCGTCATCAGAAACAGATGTCGCTTCACGTGACGTTTCAGAGGAAAGGACGTCTCATTTCTCTGAAGACCTGTTTCCTCGTTACCTCTCTCCTCGCATGGTTTCCTTTGGTGGGAGGGACGAAGACGCAAGGAAAAGACGCAAGTAAGGGAAACAGAGATGCAATTAAGAGACTTGGGATGCACCCTTGGAATGATCCTCTCGTCTCTTCCATCACCATCACCTTTATGCTGCAGTAAAAGGCTGCAGTACCTCCAGCAGCATAATGAAGTAGGAGTCTGTAGAGCTGTCTGAATGAAGTGTTTAAAGGTGTATTCATATCTTCACATACTGTATCTTGGTTACTGGTTAACACTGTCACTGCATTCATTTGACAAGTCAAACGAGACAAAAGCTTTAATTGAAGTCTTCTGATAACATGATAAAAACAAAAGAACAATTGTCTATTTCCGTCATTTATCATTCAAGGAATAAGAACGTCCTTTCTAGAGTCATTTACCACAGGACAAACATGTCATGGAGTCTTCTGTTGCCCGCACTCCTTCCTAGTGTTCTTTTATTCCAGAGCTGGGAAATGAACAATGTGTGCATTCTGCTGTGAATTCTCCACAGAATTCTTGACAAGGCTTGAAAGAAAATGCAGGCATCAAATAGTCAGATCTCCATACGTTTGATTGTGGAAGTAGAATATCTGTCTGCATGCAAATGAGGGTACCTTCTCCACTTATTTGTCTCTTATTGTGAAGTCCTTGAATCTCCATCTACAGGAAACATACAAAGCAATTTGCAAAAGTATTTATATGTATGGTATATTGCAATAACATCAATATTTTGGGTTACTGGCGATATAAGATTAACCATATTTTTAAGTAGGCACTGCACACATTTAAATTCCCATTTTAAACAAAGCTGCAGCAAATCTGCTTTGCACATTTAGGCTAAATCCAAATTATCTTTAAATACAATGCTCATCCACAGTTTGCCTTCAGTCATAAGATTGTGATATTTACTACATTATGCATATTAAACACGAATTAGCACATAGAAATAGACTGGGCTGGCTGAATGGGTGATATGCCATCATGTCTTCAGGAGAACATCAAAATCTTCCAGTAGCGAGCCCCGAGGCCACGGGCATATTAAACTCTCATCATTATCTGACTTAACTCATATTGTTTATACCATATGAAATGAGTGTCTGTAAGGGACGGGTGAGACGTTTCTAGCTGAGGGCACTCTTTAATGTGCCAGCGTGCATTAAATAATTAATTAATTAATTAACTGCAGCGGTATAGAGCCTGAAGATTAAAGAATCGTAACAGAAATTGTCCCAGTTTGAAGACTCATTTGAGCTGGGAGAGGCTGGCTATAGGGGGCTAAATTGACTTTGTAGCTACTGTGAGCATGCGCCTGAGCGAGACACTGACACCAGATTCTTAAACCCTGTAAGCTAAGCAAGTGACACTATTACAGTGACAATGTATAGAAAAATGTATGCCCTCGTCGTGCTGTAAGCCGTTTCAGTGCGTCTGTCGTTGACCCAGAAGAAATGCACTGTGTGCTCACAGCAGTGAACTACATGTCCACAAGTAATATTTAAAAACAAAGCTAAGATTTAACAAAGCAATGCTGTGGCAGTAAGACAAATCATTCTCTCTTGAAATGTTTCAAATACATTATGTATAAAAGGAAACTTAACATATTTAAGTAAGGTTCGTCCATTTATACTGATGTAATTTACATAATACGTAGGTTTTTGGTTATACTACCATAATTATAAATAGCACAATAACCATCATAAGTTGTTTTTCGCTTGAGTGAAGAAAATGTACATAGATCTAATAGGGCTCTATGGAATATAATTTCTGGAGCTTTGAAGCTTGAAGATAAATATTTGGCGATATTCGAAACTTATACGGATAATTCACACATGTGCGCGCTTTAACACAAACACTGAATAGAGAGAGAGAGAGAGGCTCTTTCTCCTTGCAAGCATCAGTCACTTCTCGCAGATTTTTTTATACCTTTGGTGGCAGGTTTTGTTGGAGTAAAAACAAAAACTGCTGCCGTTGCGTCTTCACACGCAGAGAATCCTGTTGCATCCAATGGCGGTGGGAGGGGAGACGACATCAAAAGCCTGTTAACATTTTCCTCAGACTTGCAGTCATTATTTATTTATATTATTCTTTACTATTATTATCTACTGTGAGATGAGGACAAAAATCGGACTTCAAATATTTCCCTTTTTTATTGAAACAGAAACGGCTACAAATTGTGCAATTGTCCGAAAAAAAAATGAATTTGCCGATGTGCAGGTCTCTAAAAAATGAATGAATGAACTGTATCCTGACAGATGGGTCTAAAATAGAATACCTGGCTTTGTTCAGACTGTCGGCCTTTCAATCTTCTGCACTGCGTTTCAGCACCCGGGACAGCACCCCTCCCCCCCCACCCCATTTGGGGGTACTTAGAGACCTAGATTTTAAAGATGCAGTCCCTACAAGCAGATGTAGCCAAAATACTGCATCGGCGCCTGACCTAGCTGCAAGATCTCTTTCTTTCAGATCTGTATGTATTTATCTTTCATCTGTATATTGTCCTTGTACAATGCAACAGCATGATGACATACAAAAGGAGTAATTTAAAACCAGCTTTCATCATGTGGAACCTCCTCTTCGCTACACAAATCCCCGACAGACACATATTCAGGCCCTCGGAGAACACAGTTGCAAACAAACTGCACTTTACAAAAGATTGCTATGAAGTTTAGGTCAGGCTTGGAAAGTGCTAAAGGATACAGCGTTTATTAACTGCATGTGTGTACAACACTGTGATATTTATTGACATCTTGGGAGCAGAAAAACACGTTTGAATTGTGCCAACATCGAGAATGCCGCATTTGTTGAGGAAATGTTGCTGCAACAGATTTCAGGGAGAATTATATCACTGTCGCTTTGGACTCTTTTCATCTGGCTTCTTTGATGCAAAATTGGTTTGGTGCAGCTGAGCACTCAACAACATCACAGGTTGTGTGAAATATTTTCCTGTCTGCACACAATCCTGTTTTTGGGGTAATCACGTCTTTGTTTAATGTTATCTCAAAAGTGCAGTATTAAGATCAGTGTGTACATTGGCTATTACAACTTCACAGACTGTAATTAGACTTCCATTAACTCAAGTCTTTCTTAACACACACAAACACAAAGATGGACACAAATACATTTCAGAATAATCACTTATAAAAACATTCTCCAGCAGAGGTTTTTTTTTTTCCGTCTCAGAATAAACATCTGGGGGTCTTGGTAGCCTAACATTATATTTGCAAACTTTTTTTTTAGGAATAAGAAAATAAAAAGTGAATAAAAGACTTCGGCGAATCGGCAAGGCTGTACTTGGGCACAATAGTGTGTTTAGCTTAATGCTAATGTCAGCCCGCTAACATGTGCTTGCAGTGAAATTGTTGACATGGTGATGTTTAGAAGGTATGTCACGTTCAACACCTTTATTTTGCCCAAAGGATGAGACAAGATTTGACATGATGATAGAACCAGATGTGTTCTGAGATCACTGCTATTCTTCTCAAAGGGAAAATTAAGCTATGTACCAAATTCAATCCGTCCCATAGCTGGTGGGACATTTCAGTCAAAGCCACACATGTAATCCTCCTGGTGGTGCTGAAGGAAACGCCTGGGGAGGATTCTTCCTCTTTAGAACATGAATCTCTCTAGTAAATTTGAGCGCAATCTATCCAATAGCTGAGACGTACCAGTCCTGGACCTTGAACTCTCTTTATGCGTCAGATTACTGCAAAGCTCTGCTCATGCTGGAGTTAGAGAGCTGCCACGATGCTTTGTGGGTGTTCTGTGCTGAAATGGGCAACTACTGTCTGTCCTGCTGGGTTTCCTGCTGGCACATATAACAGCTTTTCCAAGTATGCATGCATTGTGTCTGTTTGAATCTAGACATGCTGTACAGACATGTGGATCACGTTTTCACAGCAAGTCCTAGTCGGCATCGAAAGGAAATAATTAGACTGAGTCGTCCAGTTTTAGAGATGTGTTTGTTCATGTGCAGTGATTTATTTGTATTTATTTATTTATTTAGAGCACCAACAACATTGTGAAAAAACAGCTCAAACTTCAAGCTGTTAACTTCATAAGCTCCCAATTGCAAGCTGTGCAAGACTGTGTTGTTTTGTGAGATGTTTCTCTTATTTTGTCCATCCCTGTATCTTTGGTTGCCGTTATGTCAGATTGGTATTTTGTGTGTGTAACGTGACACAGACTCAACCACACGTTCAGAGATCTATCTTTATCTGTTGTGTTATTTTAGGGGTATCTAGTTCTTATGTTCTGTAATCGGGGTTGGTTGATTAAGTGGAAACAGTGTAATTTACCCTGATTTTATGGATGAATAAATTGAACCGTGAAGCTTGAACTAGCATTGTTGTGGAGACCTGAACTTCAGAATGTGCAGAATGTTGATTATAGGGCCCACTTATCTAAAAATAGCAGTCTTACAAAACCATGTTAGTCAAACACTAATCCCTGAAAAAAGAAAAAAAACTTTCTTTGAAAGAATTTCAGTTTTTCCTTGTTTGCCCCCAGAGTGGAAACTGAAAGCTGCTACATGATGTCAAACTCATCCTTCACCAAGAATAGAATGGCAAACGGCTCTCTAATGAAAAATAGTCTTAGTAAAATCCAACACCCAAACACCAATTGTCCTGAAGGGTGGAGTGATCCCTGATGAAAGGTTTGTGTATTGAGATGTGTCCAGCCCTAAGGATGAGTTATTGTTAAGGTATTTTCCAGACAAAAACAATGAAAAAAACTAAATCTTTTTCCGAACTCCCACACAAGTCGGTCTCAGATTTAGGATATTTCTGAACATATTGAAGATGAACTCAGTTTTACATTATGTCTGTCTACATCTCTGTCTCTTCCAGAGGTACTCGACAGCAACAACAAATTAGCAAAACAAAACACTTGACTTGTTTTCTTTCTGTGTGCTTTGTTTCCTCAGCAGACAGGTTTGTTTTTTTATACCATATGAATTCACAAATAGTGTATATATCACTTTCCCACATCAGTGGGCCCGCTCAAGCTGCATTCTATAAATCAAATCAAACACTTTAGGGGTTGTATCATAAAAGCATCTTATAGGGTGATAGAGAAACAGCCAAATCAATCATTCAATTAGAAGATGAAAGCAGCTGCTTCCTCCGCAGTGTTTTGTCAGCGTTTAATTGGTGCGGAGCTGATGATGAGGAATGGACAGAGGTCATTCATCTCCTGCAGATGAGCTTTTCTTTAGGACTGGAAACAATTGGAGGCTTCGTCTCAAGGGCAGGAAAGAGAAGAGGTTTTTTATTTTATTTTATGTAAAAAAGGGACCGGGCACATTATTCAGGCATTTTGAAAGCACTTTACTCCACACATCACGTCTTGAGGTTGCACTTACTTTCCACTCCTTTGCAGATTTTTTTTTTTAAATCAAATGTTCCTTCAGGTCTGCATTCATTATGTATACCAGAATGCTTGATATGATTTCTACAACCCAACATAATGAATCTGCAAAATGGTCTTGTTTGTTGCCCACATGTTTTACCCATATCTCTGCAGTTGTGATTCTGCAGCACTGTTATCTCTCAGGCCTGGAAGCTTAAGGGCTCAGATTTTCCTCCTTGGAATCTCCTGTGCTCCCAGGCAACAGGTCCCTCTAATGATGGGAAATTATGCTTGTGGCACGTCAATTATGGTGCAAAAATACTCCCGGGCAGCTGTGTATCTTCTTTTTTTTTTAAGGCTTAGCATTTCTTTCATAAGAGCTTTTCTGTGCCATTGCAGGTCCCTTCCCACTCACAGTATCGCTCACAATAGCACCAATAAAATATTAAGCAAAAAATACAAACCACCTGATATTTCCTCTTGAGTTCACTCTGCAAGAATAACTTCTCAATAAAACAACAAATTGTTTTTTCTCCTCCTTGAAGAGACATTTGATTTCACAATTTGACGAGATGAAAATATAAACTGGTGGAGCCAAAATGTGTGAGTGAGCCACGTGTGATCCAGCAGAGCAGATTTATAAAGCTCCAGCAGCCTGTAAAGACCTATTACCTAACCATTGTCAGCATGTCACTCAAGATGACCTCATCTCCACAGAAACACAGGGAAGAGCAGCAAAGTAAAATTCAAAAACAGTAGGAGCCTGCTGTTCGGTAGCTCCTCCATATGGCTCCTGTTCTCCTAATTTTAAGTACCGCCTTTTGAATGTAAGCAGTGGTCCTTTTGTTACACAAGACATGTCAGAGGTGTGAAAAGCAATCTCTGGAGGAGGTCTGGGCTGTCCAGAGAGAATTAAGAAGAAAATCCCAGTCATCTGCAGTTTCTCAATAAAACAATAATACAAACTCACTTAAACATAATGAGAACTAAAATATAATGTTGATTAGTACTACTGTAATGAGTGCATGCCCCCTCTGTTGAACATCTCCACAAGCTAAACATCACGTATGTTTGACAAACTGAAGTCTGGCCTTACAAAGCTGAAATAGCTAGCATGTTAGCACACAGTTGCTTATTTAAACATCCAGCTAATGCTAAACAACATAATTACTGATTTGGAGTCGTGTTTTAGGCCATCAGATGAATGTAAGTCCAATATTTACTCAATTTGAGCTCCATTTTGCTCTCTACCAACCTCGAAGGGAAATATCGGGCTTTTTAGCTGCTAAATGCTTCACTGTTTTTACCAGCTATTTGCTGACTTTGCCTGTTTTCCATAGGTGCAGGTAGTGCACTGTCGTCTTTTCCCCTAAACCAGCTGGTTGCTACGTCTGACAACGAGACAGACAGATTATGGCGGAATTGTTACGACCATGTCTGTCAAACATAACCGACAACAAGAAAGTCTGAAGGCAACCACTGACTACGAGTGACCCTTTTACACATACATCACATACAAATATTTATAAGTGCCACTTTAAAACTATGTCATGACAGATACATCACATCTACTTACATGTTGATGTAACTGGCTTGGACTGATCAATTCTAAATGCAGAGGGTAATATCCAGTGATACGTCGGCATTGTTTTGATGCTCCTTGTTGTGTTAAGGGCGAGAAACTTGGAGTTGTATCAGTATTTGTACCAGTGTTGCCAAAGCTTGCTTGAAAACTCAGTCAATTTGGTGGCACTGAACTATGACACCATTACAGAGTCAGTTAAGTAGGCTACAGTCAAGTACGCCTCTTCGTAGGGCTTAGTATGCAGACTCAGCTCTGCCCAAGGCCTTTCTGGACAGCAGTCAAAAGGAAGAGGTCAGGCAGAAGTCAATTGGTTTGATTGAAACCGCTGCCCTTGCTTTAAAGAAGAGGTGAAAAATAAAATAGAACATTGTTAAGCCGTGTCGTTTTTTTTCTTGCACTTTGAAGAGGGATTGCAATAACGTGATTGTGTCAAGCCATATATGTTAGTGGGATATTAGAGATGCTCCGATCGATCAGCCGGGGACCAGAATCGGGACGATTTTCAGCTTCATCGGCCGTGACCGGTGACCAGCCGATCAGTCTTAGATAAAGCCAATTCTTTGCAGGTCGAAATTTAACAGTGGCACGGTGGCTGGCGTCGACACAGACGGTAACTGACTATTGTCAACAGCGCGGGGTCTCCCCCTCTCCTTGTGGGTAGTTCACAGTCAGTAGGTGGTGGGGAAGGCAGGAGGAAGCCGCAGGAGTGGAAGTTGACATAATATAATACACATATCTTTTGATTAATGTGAATAGATACTGATTCATTTCGTTTTATATGAATAAATAGATTAATAAATACATTGTTTTTGATGGATGATTATCTATAACAGGCTTACATACACAGTATAGAATAAAGTTTTCTCTCATTCTTCTCTATTAACACATCATTTTTGTCAGACTTTTAAGAAATCGGATATTGGAATCTGTCAAGAATGTTGCAATCAACGCATCCCTGCTGATGATGTTTCAGAAGAGCAGACTGATTGCGATGTTATTCAATTCACATTTTCTTTTCTTAAATGTGATATGACAGACACCACCTCCATTCAATGCTGCTAAAATGTTGAGGGATGATTCATCCGGGCACTTTGTTCCGTTGTTTTAAAACATTACAGGGATTAGCTTGATGGAGGCGATGCTAACTAAAGGTCATATTTTAAATGATGACCTGTTTTGACTCCTCCACCATCCGAAGCATCTAACAAAGATGCACAACAACGTTGTCAAATTTCTGTTACCTGAAACCTTTTTTTTCTGTGATCTCTTATGTTGTCTGGTAACACAGCCGACATCACATGTGTTATTTCCAAAGTGTTTTTTTCAGTTTGAACTGTGTTGAAATGATGTTTGAAAGTCAGAATGGGCAGAATGGAGTTTGTGTGTGTAACTGCTGTAATTTGCCATATTTGTCAAAATGTCCTTTTCATCTAAACACCATGGATAGAGACAGTGCTCCATTTTATTTTTGCCAAAGTACCATCAAACTAAAGGAGAGGAACGAAAGAGGTAATTTCATTATTTTCTTATTTTTGACATTTCAACGTGGACCACAAACCATTAGACACAATACACAGTACAAGTGTTGAGGATAGGACAGTATGTGATGAGTAGTGAGCAAACATCTATCAACAATATATTTGAATACAATGTCATTCAAGCCATTATTAATATAAAAATATTGATTATTCTTTAAATATTTATAGTTTTATAGGAAATTAAGCTTTGGAAATAAAAAAGTGACATTTTTTGTATTTTAGTAAATGCAATAGTTAATGGAAAAGTAGTGAGTATGTTTAAGTAAAGTAAGTCAGTCATTATGAGAAAAACCATGTTTTTTGAACCAAAATACAAGTATTAAACTGAGCACAATCTGTTCCCTTTAAATAGTTCCTTTGAAACATTCCAGAGTCTGTGTTTGGGTCCACATTTGCACCAAAAAAACAATCTCAAGTTTCATTTAAAACTGTTACTGTTAAGTTTTTGAGTAGCTTGCCAACAAACAAACAAGGCTGAAAACACAACCTCCCCGGCAGAGATACAAATGACTACATCTCGTATTGATTTTTAGTCCTCACTTACTTTTCTTTGGTGGTGATTTTCAAAGTAGCTGTTGCACTCTGACACGGACCCTATCACAGAAACATCTGTGACGTGGTCCTAATGAAGATGGCCCAGCATGTTATGTTGTTCTGAAATATGAACAAACGTTTGAGCATGCAACTTAGAAACCTAATAGGGGATGAAAAGTATTTTATAGCACATTATTATCCTTCCTTTTTTCTGAAAATGTTGGTGCTTTTTGACTGGTATGTGCTCTCATTTGATTTGAACATAATATTTCAAGCTGATGTCTGAGATTAACCAACTTTCGCACACTCCGAAAAGTCAGAAGCATCTAGAGCTTAAAAAAAAGAAAAACAAAGGAGTCAAGATGGTATGTCCAACTGGTTCATTATTTACTTGACTTGCTCCGCAGACTAAACACACAAAAAGACATGTTGTGGTGAACAAATAACAGCGGAAAGATGTACAATTAGGAAACTCAGTGGAGCGGAGACACAACAAATTGTGTTTTCAGAATTAATACTATTGTATTTCTTTGGTTTAATTGAACTGAGCATGGCCACAGCATAACAGATTAAAGTCTACAACCAGCCACGCCGATAGGGCTTGCAGGAAAGAATCTGTCTTGGAAATGTATTATGAAAAACAAATGGCTTCGTTGGACGGGACTTTCTTTTCTGGCACGTCAGACCCGCATAGGCAGTTAAAGGTACACAGTATAGACTTGGCAAGAAAAGGGAATCATTTGCAAGAGGAGGTTATTTCAAATCTCCTCACACATCCACAAAAACAACCTCCTGACGCAAAGCAAGCCAACAGCAAACCTAAGATTCCTCTTTGTATTGTAAATGCGGTAGGGAGGTAAAACCATCACAGACACAGTTACTTTCTAGCATCAAACAGTTTCTCGGGATCCGGTTTCCTGCTTTGAATAATTTTGTCAGTTCAGTTCTCAAAACCTTCCGTGAACTTTTGTGACTTTTCTACAGTTCACATTTCATTTGTAATGCTACAGTTCAGCTGCTGAGAACATTATAATGATGAATGGTTCACACGTCATGTTTAATGTCATGTTCAAATAAGATGAATATGATCAAATTCCTTGTTGAGAAACGTCCTCACTAATCCAGCAATAACTGATTGTTCATGCTGATTCAGCGCTATCAGTATTCAACATGAGGATGGTCTTGTTGTGTTTTTAACTTTGCTCCCTGACTAAGAGGTCTTTACATAATGCATTCAAATTAGAGCACAGAGCAGCAACACTGAAGTTTTCAATGGAATTAAAAAAGACGTTTTTTTTTTTTTTTTTGTAGGACTGCTGCAAGGTTAAATAAAGCTCACTTCTTACAAGTCCTGATTTAAGCAGGAAATTACAGAATGTTTTACCTTGAATTATTACATGAAAGCCATGAAATAGAAAATGGGCTGTTGCTGATGTAAAATGCAGGCAAAATGAAGGAAGTGACACTAAAGTTCCCGTTAAAATAAAAAGCTTTTGTCAGCTCATGTGGAGTTCAGCATCGTTGAAATGTAATCCCTGGTTTACAAGGAGAGGATGCCATACAGTGTACTGTGCAATACATACAAGATGCTGTGTACTTTAAATGTTCCTCATAAATACAAATACGAACATTTATGAAATCATACATACATGCATTCCTACACAGGATATGTGTTTTTAGTTTTGTTTGTGTGAGATTGTGTCATGCGTATGTTCTGTATCTAACTAGTCTGGTGGTTTAGTTTAACTAACATGATGGTAGCCAAGAGAAGTTCTCAATGTGCTAAAACCTAAAGCAGCATTAAAGAGGTGCAAGTGATGTTTTTTCCACTTACAACATATAAAGTTGATGGTGAACTTGTTATTTTGATGGACCGGACGGACGGAGGTAACAATATCAAGTCCATTCTCGTGAATGTGATATCTCAGGGACGCCTGGAGGGCATTCTTTTCAAATGTGGCTCAAACGTCCATCTTGACTCAATGATGAACTGATTCGAATTTTTGGGTCAAAGGTCAAAGTTACTGTGACCTCACATCAATCCGTTCTCATTAACCTGATATCTCAGGAAAACCTGAAGGTCATTTCTTGAGATTTTGCACAAATCTCCACTTGGACTCAAGGATGAACTGAATAGATTTGGTGATCAAAGATCACTGTTACCTCACAAAACACGTCTTTGGCCATTATTCAAGAATTCATATGCTAATTATGACACAAGAATGTCTAACAGGGTAAAATGATGAAGTGGTGACATTTTGGACAGAAATGATGTTAACTGCAACATTAATACAAGTGCGAGGCGGTAATTCTAGTTTGTGTTGATAACAGCAAAGGCTGCAACTAACGATGATGATCGAATAATCCATTGGTTATTGAAATGATTCGAATGTTGTTGAATATTGTTCATTGAATATCGATGTTAAGATGATGATAATGTTTATTCTTATTTTATTCTTATTTAATTCATTTGAAAAAATATCTCAAAACTGAGGCATCCAATAATGCATTAATAATTATAATTCAGTAATGTAATACATTATTCTGAAATGAGCCATTCTGCATTTCAATTATATCTTTGATGCTAATACTTTTGGACTTTTACTTCAGTAACATTTTGAATGCAGGGCTTCTACTTGTAAGTATTGTTACACTGCTGGATTACTACTTTTACTTAAGTAACCTTAATAAAAAAATCTGCAAATAAATAAAACCGCTAATTTAGGAAACACATTCACCAAGTTCACGACACAAATGTGCCTTATTAAAGAAACACACTGAAACATTGAAAGGGTAGAAGAAAGTCCAATACGACACACTGACGAATACGTTGATCACATGTTAATGATGTTCAATAACGAGCTCACAGTGTTTATTTTTATTTTAACATTCAGATTTGACTGCAGATGTTGCCCCTGCATAGGGTTTGCCTTTAAATAATTACTACTTGTGTAATAGTTTTTAGAATCCCCCATAAACTGATTGTTGTGGCTTAGTTTCATTGTGCTGTACGGCTAGAAGCATTACTTTATTTTGATGTGTCTTTCTGTACTTTCAGCATATGTCTTGATCTTTTGCTCAATTTCTTCTGTACAGATTGTGATGTTATCTTTTATGTTTTCCTCATTTGAGTTATTACTTATTTTTGCATGCTGTGTTTTCTTTAGTAGCAGCTTCTCTGCCACATACAAGGATGCCTTACAGTGGCGGAAAAAAAAACTACAAAGGATTGCCTTGACGAGACACAACCTTGCTTGCAAACTTGCTGTTAACCATAACTGAAGTTGCTTTAATTGCCTAGTATTTAAATATTAACTTTAATATACATTGTCAGTATGGCATTAGAGTTAATTGTTGTGTTTGTTGGTTGTGGAAATGACCTCCCACTGGGTTTATTATAAGTTACATTTTCATGTAGTTACTCCATTTTATATTTATGTATAAAGGGTATATTTTTTACTCAGGTCCAAGAAATATGCAGGAAGCACAAAAGACAGCTTTAAAACACAGGAAGCAGGATATATTCAGTGTTATGGGCAAACACAGAGTAGATGTTGCGCACGTCGTCTCTGCAGGTGCAAAGCTGTATCAAACAGTGGTCGAGTGAGAGGAAATGGTTGACTGTACCTGAATTTGGTCTCCGATGACCTTAGGTCATGAAAAACATTTATGACAGTTTCTCATCTCCTCTTATGAATCAACAGATCTTCTTTCTGCTTTTTAAATCTAATCGTCAGCTTATTTGAACATAATTAGATTTTGCGTTATGGAATCTGCTGTTCACATAATTAAAATACAAAGAAAATGCAGTGGTTGTTGATGCCATGACTTGATCTCACATGCAGTATGTCTGTTGTTATCTGGAAGGCATCTGAATATAAATGAAAAGCAGAAAATGAAAGCTGCTCAGCTATTGTGGCAAAGACAGATTACATGTCTGCGGCTGCCCCGATACTGCAGCAGCTATTTGTCAACATTACTTTCCATTCATTTTAGTGAACACATTGTTGAGATGACAACAGGATAGTCCTCCGCTGTGGTGTGTGAGAAGCTCAAAGTGACGGTGTTGTTTGCATGCTTCTCACTTATCTAAACCCATCAATTTGATTAAACACCCTCAAATGGACGATAATAGATAATAGAGCCTGTTTGAGTCAACTGGACAAGTGGGTCATCACACACAAATGGCTGAAGTGATGAAATGCTCTCACAAATGCAGTCAAGACAAACACTCCCTGCAGCAGTCTGCTAAATAAAAGATGACGAGAAGCAACCAGACAGTTAAAGCGTGATTGTATTTTTATTTTGTTTAGGGATACCAAAAATCCCTTCTTGGATCAAACACTCAATGCACTTCCTGCTTCAACATCTGGAATACATCCAAAAGAAAATTGTCGGAAGGAAACTTTCAGAAAACCGAAACAACCTCAAATCCTTCTTCCTAACAGCCTTGTCAGAACATTGGACTTGATAGAGCTGCGCTGGAAACCATTAATCCATAAACTATTCATGTTTATTTATAAAGAATCTACAAATCTAATCTCTAACCCAGTTTCACCGCTGAATCACCAACCACATCTTGTTGTTGTGTCACTGACGGCTGTTTCCCTCAGTCAGAGGAACAATTGACCAATCGGAGCTTTGCAGATGGGATCCTCCTACATAGCTGTCTAGCTACAACCACAAAAGATTGGGACAAAAAAATGGCAACTAAAATGATCCCAAGCGTGGATGAAATTGACGCAGCTCTGCGGGCTGTTATAAGGCGAGTTACAGAAATAACACATCTTACATTTGCAAATGGCTTTGATCATTGTGACAAAAACATTTCTGCCCTCATACCGCAGCTTTTCTCCCTTCTGAAAACTACATTCAATACAAAGCAAAATAACCCCCATTTCTAAAAGGAACTGGTTAAAATGAACACACCAGACTGAATGAATGCCGCAAAACAAAATGGCACTACCGTCTCGTTAACAGCCTATGAATCCTTTATATGCTTTTGGCCTTTTACATGGTACATCTTGGCACTAATCCTGTTTGGGAATTTTTATTCCAAAGGTGGTCACCCTTGCTAAAAAATGTATTATGTATCTTAGTACTGCAAGTAAACTGCTTGTTTTCTACTCTTGTAACAAACACACAAGTGTAAAAGCATTATATTCTGAATTATTAAAATCAGCAATGCAATATGTTCCTCTTACTGTGAGCCCACAGCTTATTCAACAGGTCTGCAAATTTATGGTTTAATTTTCAGGCTGTGGGATGGTAAAAGATATCTTTATTGGAACTGTGGAACTCCCCACGAGGGTACAGCAAAGTACAAAACTGCAAGAAGCCAAATGCTTGCATGACTGCAATTGTTTTCTGATGCAGTGGTAAACATACTAGAAAGATACTGCTTAGGTGGGGGGTCACGCAATAAAAGCGTGACAAGGTGTTTTGATTTGGTGACCTTGATATCCTGCTGTCCTGCCTTTTATACTGCTTTTTGTTTTTTTTGCCGTGGTTACAGTGCCAGATGATACATTTGGAGTCGGGGACGTTGATTTCTACACCAACTCTCATTAGCTATTGCAGCCCATCATTCTCAAAACTTTAAACCTTTGCGTGTCCGAGGACAGGGTCAGAAATTCTGTCCGACCTTCTCAAACTTAACGAGGTTTGGTGACAGCTGTGCAAGAACGAGACAGTTTCATCCAACACGAGGACTCAAACCTCAAAACTTTTTTAGACAGCTAAATCTGGATTTGGCTGTTTCCTCATTGAGCTGGCCACTAGGAAGGAAGACCGCAGAACGACAGGAGTCTAGACCACCGCGCACTGTCACGCACATGGGACAATAATCTACAAGCGCTAGAATAACAACGATAGAAGCCTTTCTGCTGCTGTACTTTTTTATCTGCGTTAGCTTCATGCTTCAAGTCGTTGACATGACTCGGCTGATGGAGAGGGAGGTGTTACTTTAATTAATTTGCAGTTAAATTGTTCAATCATTTCATTGGTTGTTTCCTCTGATTGCTTTTTGGAGAACATGTCGGGCTGTAGAGTTAATCTTTCGTATGACACTGCAATCACAAACTCAATTTGGCAAAGACTAATTTACATAGTTTAGCTTCCCTGACTCTGAACTGGTCTCCATCTACAGCCCTGAGAGGTACAGTATGTATCAACTGTATATAGGCTCTACAGTGAGAGTACAGGATGTACTAAGACATGCATTGGTTGTGTTCCCGCTGTCCTGAGAGCTGCAGGATGCTAAGAAACAATCCTTCAGATAAACATGGCACAATGAGGCACTCTAAATCTCCCCCAAGAAATCCTGTTGGAGAAGCACTGGAAACATTGCTTCAACTGCACAAAACTCAACCCAACATCCTTTTGTTTCTGTACTTTTCAGTTTGCTTTTGCAAGGACTCTTAGTCATATTGTGAGTGTACTGTATTATGGGTGTAAGCGGGGATTCAGGCCAAAAGCATTCACATTCTTGCATACGTGTTTTCTGTGCCGGTGTAGTACAATGAAGAGAGTCATTAAATACTCATAACAGTACAGTATAGCATCACAGCCTGCAGCACACATGCCTCCACAAACCTTCTGCTTTCATTAACATATTCATGCATAAAAAAAACATTTATCTACTTTTTTAAATACCTTGGTGTCACGTATTTAGCAAAAACACCAATAGTAAACAGAGCGAAGAAAATGTTTACCTTCCTGGGAAGAGTCCAGCAGAAAAAGAGGTTGTGAAGCTGGTTCTTCTTTTATCAAAAACAGATCATTCCCTACCGTTAAAAGTACCGCAAAAGTCTCAGTTAAATCCACATTGGAATGTACAATGTCCCGTGAAAATAATAGAGAAACAACATACAGACTATTACACATATTCACATCATTCCCAACTGCCAAACAGCATACTGTAGATAAAGAAAAGGCCTTTTGTAAAGAAATTCTGAGAGAATTCTCTCTTTAGTAGCCAATTATCATCCCGTTGGTCAATGCAGATTTTCACCATCTCAGTTTCAGTTTTTTAAGCTGTCTCGGGTAAACTGACAACACAAAGCCCTCGATTTCATTACCTCGCCCATGATTGTTTATTTGTACCTAATTACATTTAAATTCAGTTCACACAACAAAAAATGTAAAGTGACAGTTTTGATGTTTAATTCATGTTAACTTTAATTTCTTTGATTTTTATTTTAAACTGTGATGGTATTTTTCTACAGTTTCTCTAAATGATCACATTGACTCGATCTGTAAACTTCCTTGTGTTTAGGGGGGGTGTGCATCTCCCAGTCTGTCAAGATTCCCCGGGAGCCCAAGCAGGGAGAGTTTGACAAGGTCATCCGACGCCTCAGAGAAAACCCAAACGCAAGAGTTGTCATACTTTTTGCCAACGAAGACGATATCAGGTAGGTCCTGGTGATAGCTACGTAACACACCATGGAAGATTAGAAAAACATCAGAGCAACAGCGTCCGTCCAGCAGACCGCTGTGTAACCAATTGCAAAAACAAAATCAAAGTGGAGTTGGTCGGGATGCTGACCTTATCCGTTGCAACATCTGTTTCCTCACCTTTGCAGGCGGCTACTTCATGCAGCTAAAAAGGCCAACCAGACAGGTCATTTCATCTGGGTGGGGTCGGACAGCTGGGGCTCAAAGATCTCTCCGGTTGTGCACCAGGAGGAGATGGCAGAGGGAGCCGTCACCATCCTGCCCAAGCGCCAGTCCATCAAAGGTACAGAGAAGTGCTTTGTGCATATATCAGATCTCCCTGTGTAATAAAACCATGTGCATATTTCAGTGAAATATTCTTTTCATGAGACGCAGGGCTGTATCTGTTTGCAAAAGAATAAAAGATTCTTTGTAATGCTTAACCATTGATCATATGATTATCAAAAGTCGAAAACCTAAAATTCTGTCAAACAGAGCTACAAAGTATATTGAACATAACATGTAATATTGAAGCAATTATACTGTAGAACACATCGGAGCGCCGACTCACAAACTGTCCCAAAACTGTGCTGATACACACTGTGCCAATGACAATGAAATGATCCGTCTAGGGTTTGATCGTTACTTCATCAGCCGAACACTGGAGAACAACAGAAGGAATATCTGGTTTGCTGAGTTCTGGGAGAACAACTTCAGCTGCAAACTCAGCCGCCACGCCGTGAAGAAAGGGTCCGGGCTGAAAAAGTGCACAAGTAAGATACTCCTGCTGTAGAAAGCGCTTTTCAACGTTTTCTTTTTTTTTTTTTTTTTTGTTCAAACTTTTAACCAGCGCGTAAACATTCTTCTGATGTCTTAAGGGACACATTTGGCTCAGGATGTGTTTTGACACCTATTAAAAAAAGAAAAGTGGAGCAGCTATATATTCGATAGTCAAACTCACAGTTAATCTCACAGCTAATTTCAGTGCTGCACTGTATTTCTGCTGACTCTAGTGTGTTTACCCACATGGCTATAACGAGTGAATGGCTCAGCTGGGCTACACGGTGAAAGCTTCAGGCTCAGTGCCATACGTTATATACAGCTGTGGAGAGCACGATCTGTCTTGAGGAAAAACGCTGCGCATTTTATTAAGATTTAAACATCAATTAAGTAGTACAACATATATTTAAAAGATGAGGGATAAACAAATGATCCCTTGTCTTACTTTGGTAAAACTCAATTTTAACTGCTGAAATCAGTTACTCTTTCCTGCACTAATAGTGATTAATATTAAAGATGCTTCATAATAATAACTCCGACGTAATATGTGTAGTGAACATGATAATCATTTGGGTGTCATGATGTGAGAAACATGCTCATCACATAATTATACATTCAAGATATTCCTGATAGTATTATTTAGCAGGGCCAGATATCTTTTTTTTTTAAATTGCATTTGTGCCTATAGCCACGCATGCATATTTATAAGCAGCTGATTAAAACAACTGGTCGACCATATCAATCAGCAACAACAATGACATTTTACTTTATTTATTTAAGAATATATTTAATATATTTAAAAAACAGTACAGTATGACATAGCAGGGCAGCTAATGTTAACAGCTGTTAATCGTAGCATTCAGTGGCTTGTTAGCGCATTAGCTTCACAGAGGGCAACTTAAAAGAGTCGATTTTGTACTTTGTTGTGTTTTCACTTTTTACATTTGTAAAACAAGCCTTTGTGCTTGCTAATGCTGAATGTAATTATTCCACTCACAATTCAGCAAGCTAGCACAACGATGTTACCTTTTATGATACCTAGAAAAATGACAGTTACATCTATAACATGCACTAGTAGTCTTTGTTCCACTCTGCTGCAGCTGCTTTTGTTATATAGACACCCCACATTTTAAATAATTGAAACAAAAATGAAAAATAAATTACAAAGCCACTTACGTATATAGGATACTGACGAGATCCCTAACTGTGTTTTTAAAAACTGTGCAAGGTTTCCAGTATGTGTAGCAAGAATTACAGTACCAATAAAGTAGCCCACCAATTCCCTCAGGTTCATTGTCTGTCAATAGTCTCCCAGTTTAATCTAAAGTAAAAGCACAAAATTAACAATAAAGGGCACTTGCACATTGTATAGAGAGGCTCCCAAAAAAACTAAACAAAAGCATTAGATGAGATGTGCATCCACTACCTGGAAGCATTACAAATTCTTTGGAATCATACATTACAAAAAACTGTACGTGCATGAAGCTCAACATTCGGTCGTCGTTATTTAAAAGAATTCCGCCCCACGCACACGCTAGCTAGCACAGTGACTGACTTTTGCCTACAAATTAACAGTTTAAGAAGTATTTTACATACTTTAAACATGCTAATTTACTTTTCTTACTAAATGAATGAGAAGCTAAATGTTTGTCAACACATGAGTCTCCTTGCTAATGTTAAAATACAACAGAGAAGACACCAACCAGAGGCACACATCTATGGTATAGCTTCTTCACAGTCCAGAGCCTTTTAACTTAACCCAGCAGTAGGTGACATCGACGACAGAACCTAAAGCTCGGTAATTGGATTCTCCAAGTTCCCGAGCTACCTGTTGGAATCATAGACCTCTGTCTTGTACCTTTGACTTGTTTTAAGGAACCAGGCTTTTTGTCACTGATGCTTGCTTCCCAAAGTGACGAGGCCAGTTGAGGACTGAGCTCATACCACAATCTCAAAGCTATAGATCCAGTAATTCTAATGCATTTTTGTCCAATTATCAAGTTTGAATTTACATTTATGAAAAAATTCAATTTCAGGTGCTATTTATTTTAGGAGTGTATGACATTGAGCCCCACATTATGCACACACACATTTGAAATGACAGCAAATTGTATTTGAAATTTAAAGATGGATTACTTTACAGCAAGAACAGAGTCATGTGCAACAAATAAAGATAATGAAAAACGGTATCGTTTCATAACATAATCATGGCCTGTGCGGCGTACACATGAGGGAAAAGCAGGGGGAGACACATCAGATAGATCAGCACATCATTAGGGACACAGAGTTGCAAACTCATCCACTCTCACATTCATACTTTAGGGCAATTTTAAATCTCTTGTCCAGCTGAATAATGTGCTTTAGGTGGAAATCACACACACGGAATCAAAGTAATGACCTTCTTGCTGTGAGGTCGCAGTGCTAACCACTGAGCCACCACTCTGCCCTGGAGGCAGATGTGTGTATGCACGATCTGCATACTTCCCACACAGATACTGGTATCTACAAACGGGAACATGTCGTGATATGCCATGCGAACAGTACGTCCACCCGTGCGTTATTACATGTTTTTGTTTTTTTTATGTTTTCATGGTTTGTATTACAGAGCAGCATTCATGAACATGTTGCAGCAACATTCTTCTTTCTACACGTCGATAATGCAAATCCAAGAATCCAAAATCTACAGCATTCAAAACAAAAATTCAACAATGTGATAATGTTTTTCTCTTAAAACTGAACCTTGCAACCATCAGGTCAGGACCGATTAATCAGTTTGGCCGGCGCCGGCGCAGATAGGACATTTTACAAACAATAGTTATGTGTCAGTGGGTTTTGATAGTGTGCTATGGCTGTGCAGCTACCACCAGTCATCAACACTTTACATCCTACACACAATGAGGTTTCACTGAAAATATCTGTGTGCCTCTGATTAACTCATAATAATATTAGGTATTTAATGATGTTCAGTTATCTAGATTTATTGATTGATTTGTGATTACTTTCAATTAAATGTTCAGTCAATCAGTTACCAGTTTGTACAGTCTGTAATAAGTCAAAGGGGGGGGGGGTGTTGGCCGAATAATTTGCTTTTAAGCTATTGCTTTTGTATCTGCTTTTAAAAATCCACAATCAACTAGTTTTCACTAGTTGTACCAAATAAACCAGCAGCTGAGTGTACTGTGAGTCTCATGCAGCAACATTCTCTTCAATTTTTCTTAATTTTCTGTTAAGAGAAAAAAAGAGAAGTCAACTCCAGATGCACCAAATGTTCTTAACAGTCCAAATTCTCTGTTACCCAGATGTGCCGAATGATCATAAATCGGAGGCGTGTGGCTGATGTACGAACAAAATAAAAACCAAATTGTGTATACGAAGAAAAATAAGGGGAAATGTGTTCATATATTTCTTCCAGAATGAGTTCCGTTACCTTACAATGGTGCATGCACCAGTAATGGCTGGTCATTGTCATTGGGTGATGAGATGTAGATGTCACAAGCTGACAGTAATGTGTTCACTCTCCATGTTTCTGCTAACCTTCACCCTTCCCTCTCACATTTCCATCTGATTGTTTTTCTATAAAACATATTTGTCAGTCAAGCTTCTAGAAGATGTGGTATATCATT
>NW_022280090.1:260307-298360 GCF_004355925.1 Anarrhichthys ocellatus | reverse complement strand
ATATATATATATATATATATATATATACACAGTTTAAATGGATAAGTTGATATCTGTCTATGTGTAATTGTAGGAGTGATCATAACGCTCATATATTTGCTATGGTGATGTCTATAATAAAGACTAATATTAAGAGATAAGCAGTCTTGTGTAGAGACTCAAAACTCAGGAGGGTCTTGTTGCTTTTTTATTTATAGACTCATGATTTAACAAAGGAAGATCTTGGCAAAACGGTAAACGACTAAAACAGTAATGCGGAAAAAGTACATACTCACTACATGCACTGGAGAGAAACTACAACTTTTACTCAAGAGGTGGGCTTCAAAACCAACTGCTGGCAACGTCTTCACAGTCCCAACACTGAGCTCAAGAGAGAACACAGAGGGTTATGTGTACTGTAGGGGAACGCTCAGGTGGATAAGCTAATGCTGATAGATGAGTTAGTCTTGAGATTGGAAGGAAGGAGTGACCCCTGGTTACCTGCCAGCGGGAGTGCTGGCGAGAACATCGGCGAGCTCCTTGGGGAGCTTCAGTGATGGTTCGGGAGCGTGCCGTCTCATCAGCACTCTGGATAACGCTCAAAACACATGTTTACATTTTCCCATTAACTGAGATGTAACATATGCAGGGGCTTACATCTGTTGTGCACGCATGAGCTTGTGGTCTGTCCATCTGTCCCTGGAGTCATAATACAGAGGGTTACTGCAATATTTACAAGTATCTATATTAGTTCACAACAACAGTGAAGTAGAAAAACAAGTTTTCCAGTGAAATGTACTAATGCACATCCCACTAGGTTTTAAAGGGCAAGTCATGAAATAGTAGACAAATAGAAACAAACAATGCCACAGTTCAGTCAGATATTCAGGTGAGTTATACTAGTAGCGGCTAATGTAGCCTCAAGCTACAAGCCTCAAACAGCTGAGATGAGGAGCAGGCGACAGAGGTCTTGTAGGCTCTCTTCTTTCCACAGTAAGTCCACATCCCCAGATTTTTACATCTTTAAACTTGTAGTCTTTAGCCCCAAACAGATGCTTGAGGCTATTAATCAGACTTTGCGTAGCTCAGTCTCAGTATGCCACAAAAGGCTTTGTACAACTTTTTTGTCATATATGCAGTCATATTTCACAATTCTATAATAGTTTTCAGATAACAACGGAGCGCTATGGCAAAGATCAATAAAATTTAAAATATAAAGTATCAGACTTTGGCTACATAGGCAACACTTGTTATTCATATAGCACATTTCAGCAACACGGCAATTCAAAGCACCTTACACTAAACATCAAAAGCATCGAGACGCACAAGAAACACATTATGACATTTAGATACCATTAAAACATATTGATAAGACAAGAGAATAGAAAATACAAACACGCTAAAATAGAATAAGGCAAGGGTCTTTAATAAGTACAACATATCACAAGACCTATCTTGTATAGTAAAGATGGGCCACTTGAAAAGGTGAGGCAGTTCACTAGATTTGGGTTTTATCAGCAGTTTTGTAAACAAGACAAGAAGCATTAAAACACCACGGCGACGTCAGACTAAATACAGAAGAATGAAACTGCAAATAGGGAAAAATGAACATATCGGCCACAATGTTGAATAAACTGATTATGAGACACGGCACCTAAATCTTGAGCACTCAACCAAATAATTGACTGAAGTGATCATTAATGCTGTAAGACTTCAAATACCCAGTCAAAGTTAATGTACAAGGTAATGATCCTTCAATGATTGCACGTTTTGACTAAATCTTTGCACTCTAAATGTTCATGTACTTTACATAATTGACTCATTACAAACCCTCGGTGCAGGGGTTAGTTTTATGACTCTTAACATGTTAAACACTCTATAGCAGGAGGGATTGCGGTAGGTGCCTGCATAATGCAGTCAGTAGCTCTTCTATGACTCATTACAGACATTTAACATGTGAAACATATCTATGAGCTCTGCTTGATGGGAAGAGAGTCTTGCAGCATTTGTTTGAGGTGAAAGTGTGACACTCCACTGGTGGAGAGCTTTGCCGAGTCTCTGAGGCAGCTGTGAGAGAACAACATGGGGCATGCTGCAGAATTATCGGTGTCCTGAGAGGGTTAGGCTGCTCAGCGAGATCAAAGGATAAGGAGGGCATGAGGGACTAGGGGAGACTCTAAGGGAGACTTGTCTTTTATACGTGAATGAAAGAGATGTAAAACTGACATTGATTAATGTGGAAAGGAGCGGTAAGGTAGAGCGGGGACCTATCTCATAGGCTCCTTATTTCTCCTGCATATTAATGATGTGGGCACAGCAGGAAACACAGCAATGCAGATAAACCAAGCGTGTGCTTTGCTTTTTCATCCAAGCATCTATTCCTTAAACCGCTTATCCTGTTCATGGTTGCAGGAGGCTGGAGCCTTTCCCACCATGCATTGTGTTAGAAATGGTGCATTTTTTTTGTATGATGAAAATAAATACAACAAGAGCAATATCTCGGGTATTTCCTGCAGGCATTACATACCAGTGCTGACCAGGTAGAGGTACTGTTAAGACATGAATGGTGTAATTTATACACTTATAAAATAACATGCTCTCTTTAAAACCCAATTTGGATTAAAAAAAGTTTTTTTTTACCCTAAAGTAGAAGTCCAATCGATTATTCAGTTAGTTGATCGACAGCAGCTTTGATAAAAAAAAAGTATTTGTTTGCGATTCATGAAGAAAAAAAGCCAAACATTTGCTGATTCATTTGGCCTTTTTATTGGAAAAAACAAGTAACTTGAAGACATTATCGTTGGTTCTAGGACATTGTGATTGACGTCTTTCACTGTTTTTGATATTTTAAAGTCTCAATAAATATCCATTTGAATTGAAATTCTTTTTTTTTTTACAGATTAATCAATAATGAAAATAATTGCAAACCCTAAAAAGACCTAAAAATCGAATAGCACCTTTAGCTGTCAATTCATATAAGACGTAATGTCAAATTGTAAGATGAACTAAAATAAAGAAGAGCAGCACGCAGCGCCAGTGTCAGATTAATTTAAGAGGCAGCACAAATGTTTTGGCAGGAAAGAACTGGATGGCCTCTGGCCAATCGCAAGATGAAAAAATGGTCAAAGGTCTAAGCCCACACACACTGTCACAAAATGTCTTGTGTGACACCTCGGAGGGGAAGACACCCACACGTTGCTTCACATTTTACTTCTGCTTAATCTTAATGGATTTCTCTGAAAGCAAAATGCCCGCCTGGAAAAATGTGTGTGAGAGAGCCAACATGCCAATGAGCAGGGAGCTAGAGAGTGAGACGGAGGGGGGGAAAGGGAAATGGTCTTATGGAGAAGAGACAATACAAAGTTAGTGTGGGTGGCCTGCCAAGCCTGAAAGAGAAATATCACTCTCACTCCCATTCTGGCTCACAAGATTCCCTATGGCATAAGCATGTAGGCCAAACTGTGACAATCTCTGTCCAATCAATGCCCTGTGGCCCTTAATTACTGAGCCGTAACCTCCAACAATAATTCATGCATTTCAAAAGCTCGAAGATAATCGGGGGCATTAAAACTCCTCTGATCTGCAGCAAGAGCTAGAGATGTAGTAAATGAAAGATGGCTAACAGAAGGAGACCTTTGCTGATTTGGGAGATAGCACTCTTTCAGATTGAAGTGGCTTTTTGCTTGCACTTGAAGAGGACAGATGTTGCATAAAGAATGACTGATCTGTCACTAAATGTTTGGTAATGCGTCGCTGGAACCTACATGTCCAAAAACCCTTACTAGAAGCATGAACGAAGAAGAATCTTTACATCAACTTGGGCCACTACGCTGACAGTGGATCACGCTGTTAACATGTATGCAAACTGAATAATTTGTCAACGGTTCTGAGCCAGAAAATGTGAAAATATTTCCACATGACTACTTTATATTATATCTTATACCAATAAAAATAACGCTTAATGACACACGACAGGTAGCATTGTGAATAAGGGTAATTATGGTAATTATAAAATACAATAGGTGTTTTCCTGGTGTCACCTTGTTCCATTCAGTATTTGGGCACTGTATACGTTTTACTCAAAAAGATGAATCATTCCTTTACACCATATATTTTAATTTAAGGTTTTACTGTATTTTACTGCCTGTCTGTGACATGCTACTTTTACAAAAACAACTTAGATCATTAGATCTGTACTCAGTGTCGGCCTATACCCAAAGCTCAGGTACCCTAATCAGGACTGGAAAAGCAGAAACTACATTTGATGAAATCAACACATTTTGGTTCATAACTTCCAAAATGAGTAACTTAATCCTTACAAAAAAATAAATAAAAATGACATCCATGTATTTCTTACATTGTTTCTACAGTCCCTGATTAAGCCCACATCAAGTTTTGTTCACATTTTTTATTTTTCGCAATATCCCCCAAAAAAGAGAAACACATTTTTGAACTAGTTGTCATTTTCTTTTTGACCTGGTTCTGATTTATTAAGTACAACTTTGTACTATGTACTATGCCAAATAACTGTGCCTTGTATTTTGTACAGTGTCAATTTAGAAAAGCTTCTTGGCTTTCCAAAACATCCTAACAAGTTTGACGTGCATATTTATAAAACCAACATTATTAACAACTTTGAACACAATTGGATTCATCCTCTGGGCACCATAGATATCTCTACCACATGTCATGGTAATCCATCTAATAGCTTATGAAATATCGTACTTACCACAATAGGAGCTATTTCACATTTGTTTGCTAAATATGATGGGAAACAGCTCCACACACCATCAGGTAATTTTGCACCCACAATTAAAGCATTTATTTAAAAAATGAAACTAGCACATTCCCCACTGTGTGCTTATTAACTCGCGGAGCTTAATTAATAATTACATTTGGCATGTTTATAAATATATGCGGCTCTATCATTAGCTCATCCCTGGTAATTAGTCTACTATTAATCTCCACTGAACTCACCTGCTTTTTATAATCTCTTCTGCAGATAGAGCAGAGTTGCATTGAGACGGCTTTCCGATTTTGAGGCTCGTGAGGAGAAAGGAGGAGTTGGGATTGGCATGTTGTATTTCCCTCTAAGGCCCCCCACCTCCTCACAGCAATTAACAATCACAAAAACCTATGGAACACCCTGGGCCGGGATTAGTGAACTCCTATCACAAGTTATTACATTGAGCCTATGAGGGGATTATCCCTGTCCTGTGAATGGATGTCTCCATTTCCTGGGTCTCTGATTTCTCACTGACTTAATTCACAGTCGGACACTCAGTCAAGCAGGTCAGGATTCCATCACAATGGAACATGTATCCATTTTTTTAAAGTTGCTAATGAAAAATGGCACGAGGCATATACTGTGAGTAATGGCTAATGGAATAGACATGTAGGTCCGAGTCCTAATGTGTGCAGAATCACTCAGAGGGAAATCCATGTATTCCTGCTGGAGAGACGAGAACGAGTTTTTGTTTTTTAACTGATGAGATTTCCCGGGAGGAGAAAACCTTGCACTCCAGATATTGGAATTGATTTGCTCCTCTGCAGCGGCCCAGATATTTACCTTCTAGCTAATTGCCAGAGGCAAGACCCATTCAGTGTAGAAAGAATAAGACTCACCGAGGACCAATGCCTTTTCTTCTACAGCATTGCTTTTGGACTGATGCCACACCCTCCATTTAAAAGGTTCATCTCAGTGCAAGTGCACGGAATTGTCCTGTCCAGCAGGAGCTACTCTCCAAAGTGGGTGTGACGCACGGGTAGAAGTGTCGAAAAGATAGGTTTTAGTGACTGTTGTATAAACACAAGTAGTATCTTCAAGTTATTCTGTAATGGAGTTTCTAGATGGATCTCTTCAAAAATGTTTTTTTGCTACCTTTATGGATATTAGTTGTCTGGGACAAGCACTATATATGCGATTCATCATCAGCCTACTTCAAACAAGGGTCAGAGACAAACTCGCACGTAGATAATTCTTTAAGCTGTACCCGTTCATTGAAACCACTTGAGTCCTTAAGTGAACACATTTTTCTTGATTGCATTGCATGATGTGGCTGATAGAATTACTGATGGAGTATTTCAAATACACTTGTGAAATCCTTTTCAGTCTCCCTCTGGATTGTTGAACTACATGGATACAAATGTGGGACTCAACCTCACACTTGACATGGTTCACTATGAGCTAAACAAGTGACCACACAGGATGCATTACCCGTGATTTAACTGCATGTAAGCAATTTGTAAAATCACACACACATACGGTATCATAATGCATGATGCCTGACTTACAACTTTCCGTGTCTTACAGATCAAGAGCGGATAGGAAAGGACTCGAACTATGAGCAGGAAGGAAAGGTGCAGTTTGTTATTGATGCCGTCTATGCGATGGCTCATGCCCTGCACGGTATGCACCAGGAGCTCTGCCCAGGGAAGGTGGGCCTCTGCGCTAAAATGGATCCCATCAATGGCACTCATCTGCTGAAGCACATCCGCCGTCTAAACTTTTCAGGTCAGTCACATTTATTGATAGTGGAGTGCATCGTTTGTCTCAACTTAAGAGGCATTGTTACCTGAGCTTTTTAAGGCGCTCAAGTCAGTTCAGTTTGTGGTAGTACATTAATGATACAGTGAATGTACAGTTGATAATCAAGGTGGCTCAAAATCAGATCTTAAATGTTTTACCATTATGGGAAAACAAGAGTAAGAGTCTGCAGCCACGTTAGCCTTCCTATAATGCTGCACTACGTATAGGCATAACAATGAAAATGCTAACATGTGCTTGTTAAGCATTTATCACGTTCACCATCTCAGTTTACCTTTCAAAATACCATTTGAATTTAAATATAGTCGTGCTGCAGAGATGTCCTGGCCTCCACATCATAGTCTACAGACGTAAGAAAACATCTTAATCATTTGAATATGTTTTGCATTGAAAATGAGAACAATGATGTAAGAAATGATCATTCCCTCTAATACTGCAAATCATATCACAATTGCACTATCAAAATAATCCCAAATAGATATTTCTTTATTCATTTGTTTGTCATTCAACCGTAGCAAAAAATATTTTACATTTCTTTATAATTTCATTATATTGTAGAAAGGGCTAATTTCTCGTATTACAATAACTTTGTTCAGCTGGCAACACCAGAGGTCATAAATGTACTAACCTAATGTATATAATGTGCTTTACATTACCTTGAGGGTGTTGGAAAGCATCTCTGGCTCAATCAGACAAACGTCATCAATGTAGACGTCATCAACATCTCATGTGTCACAAACCAGCACCGTAGTTACTTTATGCTGTCTTATGAACCATTTTCCATTTCCTCCATGTAGCCTTACGTTATACCCGACTATCAGTCAAGTTCGCAGTCATGACTGACGTATTAATAATTAACTGCTTTGACAAAAAGAGCAGTGGTCCTTAGTTTCATTATATAGACGCTGAAGCAGTTTAAGACAATTAAAATTCCCTCTCAGAGACTTGAGTATGCAGTGTTTGTACAGATCAATTACTCACTTGAACTCCTGCTCTTCAAGCTAATTTGCCATTCTAATATCTACTTGTTGCATTGGTAAAATGTCAATTTAATGTTTAATTCATATCTGAGAAGTAAAAGAAAGTATTTCTTTAAAAATATTGAATGGGCGATTATGAAAGCTATTGCGTCTCAAAAGATCAGTGTGTGTGTGTGTGTGTGTGTGTGTGTGTGTGTGTATATATACTGAGTATATGGGAATTTTCTTAAAGTCCAAACAAACCTCTCTTCCACATGATACTCAACATTTGTTCAGATCAAAGTAAAGCCTCAGAGTAAATCAGGTAGAAAGAGTAAGTACTCGTCTTCAACAACAACCACCATTCAGATGCCCTTAACCTCCAACTTCACCAGCTGAGCTGCTGAGAATCCAATAGCATACGGGAGAAAAAAGAACTGATGTGCTGTTGTTCACAACAGGCAGTATGTTGGGTTCACTGGTTCTCATGATCTGTTGTAACAAAGCGTCTCTTTTTCCCAGAGAAAACTGCTGAAACCATGCATGATGGTCTCTGTCTCGATAAATGAGGTGTATACCGTCTACGAAGCTTATTTTCAATTCACATACACAGTACAAAATACTGCTCGAGGAGCAGTATTTGTTTGATTTATTTCATCTATATATTATTTTGTTTTTACACAACTGAGCCTGGCACAAGTTCAGAGTTTTCAGTTGAAAATGCAACCCCTCTGGGGAAACATGGCAGCTTTTTTCCCTCCCTTTTATTACTGATGTTTGATTTCTTCTGCGAGGAATGTTCGGAGTTTTGGACAAACTAAAACAAGATATTGCAAAAATATTTTTGTTAATAAGTAAATAAAAAAGACGACATACAGTTCGTGCATAATGGATTTAAATAGTCAAAATAGTAAACAATACAGATATTACAAGAGCACCGGGTATTTGATGCAAGAATTGAAATCGCTATCTAATTTAAATGTGTAGATCGGAATTGCATCCATGACAGAAATCAACATTCATTCAATATTAAATGCCCAGTGAGTGAGTGGTGCCTTGTTATAAAGTGCTCATCCATTTTTAGCCTGCTAGCAGGGACATGAAGCTCCAGTGCAGTAGATCCTTTGAGCTTTGATGTGAGCAGAGGCTGCCTTTTACACTACACTCCATACAACTGCATCAGCATGCTTCATTATATTGAGCTTGTCCAGATACATAAAATAACCTGCTGATATTGGACTTGCTCGATTGTGAATTCTATTTTTCTGTGTTGTGGTGTTAGTATGTAATGCACCAGTAAACACAATCATCCCTTTTTTTTTTCTCACAAACGAATGGCAATCGCAAGAAATGCATGTAAAAGTAGGTCATTTTGTTTTGTTATTGTGATGAGTCATTCTTGAGGCTGAGCCAGCAAGAATCTATTGTTACACATTTCTGTTTATTCTCAGTAGTTTTAGCGGATATCTGCTAAGAATAATTCATATTTCTAACTCTGCAAAAGCTGCACAGCCCTCAAGACTCCAGTTAGACTACGTCCATAGCAAATGCATCGTGTCTTAGGTTGAATATCAAATGAAACTCTGTTGATAAAGGTCAAATGTCAAAGAGCTTTTTTTTTTCCTTTTTTTTTTAAACCAAAGGTGCTTATAGTGGCCATACACCTGGCACGCTCACAAAACCATTTATCTATAGTATCTCAGTGGGCTGTCAGGGTCTCAACAGGAGACACAGTAAGCTAGCTCACGACAGATAACCTTTTAGAAAAGATGAAAAGTAATCTGACAGAAGCATTGGCTCCGCTGGGATATTTTCAGTAGTCTGGGATTATCTGTGTGCTTTCTCAAGAGCCTTTATATTTAAAGTACATTTACTCAAATGCTATACACTACAAAGTCTAGGTACTTGTACTTTACTTGAGTATTTCCATTTCATGCAACTTTATCCTTCTACTCCAACACATCTCTGAGACAAATATTGTACATTTATCTCAAAACATTAGTTGCTTTTGAGATTACAATTCTTCATACCCCTTTTTCTGCTGAAGGAGTTCCTTTATGGAGTAGATTATCCTACTTCTTAACCTAAGGAAATTAATTAAACGCCTTTTTTGATTACCTGGAAAATGCATCGGCAACAAGCTAAAAACAGGGCTGTTTTTCTTTTAGAGATGCGTGGACATCGCTGCTACAAACATAATGATCATTGCTGTGGTTTCGACTACCCAACGATGAATAAAGGAGTCAACCGTACTTAAAATGAGGTCAACCGTAAACATCCTCAGCAGTAAGAACGCAACATACACATTAAGGCACTAAAACACAATGTATAATAGTAAAACACTGACCATTTTACTGCATAATGAGTTATTTTATTTCAGTATGTTTTGCTGATAACACTTTTACTAAGTCATATTTTGAATGCAGGACTTCTACGTGTTGTGCAGTATTTTCACAGTGTGGTGTTAGCATTGTGACTTAGATAAAGGATCTGAACACTTCTTCCACCACTGTATGTCTATAAAGTTGTAGCTTAATTCTAAATCCTCAACTTTTCAAGCGCTCATTTGCTCACTCAGCAGCAGCCGACAAAGCAGGAGAATCAAACACCTCCGGTCTTTGTGCATTGTTTGACTGTCTTCAGAGCTTCCTCCTCTCTTGTTCTCACCTCGGCATCCGATGTGTCGAGGAGTTGCTCAGACTTCAATAAGCCGCAATTGAATGAAGCTTCTCATCAGTGTTTCATGTCTGTTGCTATCACGTCAGGGAAAAGTGCTTTTGCTCTGCCGCAGACTGAAAAGCAGTGGCCTTTTCCGCCGTCATTCTCACCAGGGACAGCTGTTTTGAGTGTGGATTAAAGTCAAGATCTGAGGGTTTCCCATCGCTGCACACCTACCTCTCTCTCCTCGAGCAAAGTCTTCATTGTTGTGCAACTAAGAAGATGCTTCTGGTGGAGAAAATGTGTTTTTGTCAATTTTCTTTCCCTTGGATGACACCCAGGCCTGTTATTCAGAAAGAATAGACTATCAGCATCTCAACATGGACAGCAATAGATACAAAGCTCATTCATCAGAGTGTAATATCCTAAAACCTGTCGGACACACACTGTAAGATGTGCAATTGCCAAAAAAAATATATAGATAAGTCTTGTAAATTCTCAAATAGTGCATAGGCCATTACTTTACTCAACAGAAGAGTGAACCCTGACGTTATTTAAAAAAAGGCTCACTTATATAAGAGGTAGGCCTTTATTTTCCAGTTTTATAAGAGTTCATCATATTTATGTTTTATTAGCAACTCCCTGTTTTGTGATCCTCCCCTCGTTTTAAAATGCTATTAAAGCATACGACCATAACGCGCAACCCCTGCCACCTCCTCAACCCTTGCTTCTCCCTCCTCCTCCAGCAGATAGAGACGACTAGTCTGTAGGGCTATGAAACATCTACAGTAAGGAGAAACTATCAGCAGCAAATTGATGGAATTAGCGCTGTGGAAATGTACAGATTATTGTGCTGAATTTACCTTATGTCCTGTATGGTTCGCCCAGTTACAGAGCACTTGTATATACAGGTGCTGGTCATATCATTAGAATATCATCAAAAAGTTGATTTATTTCACTAATTCCATTCAAAAAGTGAAACTTGTCTATTATATTCATTCATTACACACAGACATATATTTCAAATGTTTATTTCTTTTAATTTTGATGATTATAACTGACAACTAACGAAAATCCCAAATTCAGTATCTCAGAAAATTTGAATATTACTTAAGACCAATACAAAGAAAGGATTTTTAGAAATCTTGGCCAACTGAAAAGTATGAACATGAAAAGTATGAGCATGTACAGCACTCAATACTTAGTTGGGGCTCCTTTTGCCTGAATTACTGCAGCAATGCGGCGTGGCATGGAGTCGATCAGTCTGTGGCACTGCTCAGGTGTTATGAGAGCTCAGGTTGCTCTGATAGTGGCCTTCAGCTCTTCTGCATTGTTGGGTCTGGCATTTCGCATCATCCTCTTCACAATACCCCATAGATTTTCTATGGGGTTAAGGTCAGGCGAGAACAGGGATACCATGGTCCTTAAACCAGGTACTGGTTGCTTTGGCACTGTGTGCAGGTGCCAAGTCCTGTTGGAAAATGAAATCTGCATCTCCATAAAGTTGGTCAGCAGCAGGAAGCATGAAGTGCTCTAAAACTTCCTGGTATATGGCTGCGTTGACCTTGGACCTCAGAAAACACAGTGGACCAACACCAGCAGATGACATGGCACCCCAAACCATCACTGACTGTGGAAACTTTACACTGGACCTCAAGCAACGTGGATTGTGTGTCTCTCCTCTCTTCCTCCAGACTCTGGGACCCTGATTTCCAAAGGAAATGCAAAATTTACTTTCATCAGACAACATAACTTTGGACCACTCAGCAGCAGTCCAGTCCTTTTTGTCTTTAGCCCAGGCGAGACGCTTCTGACGCTGTCTGTTGTTCAAGAGTGGCTTGACACAAGGAATGCGACAGCTGAAACCCATGTCTTGCATACGTCTGTGCGTAGTGGTTCTTGAAGCACTGACTCCAGCTGCAGTCCACTCTTTCTGAATCTCCCCCACATTTTTGAATCGGTTTTGTTTCACAATCCTCTCCAGGGTGCGGTTATCACTATTGCTTCTACACTTTTTTCTACCACATCTTTTCCTTCCCTTCGCCTCTCTATTAATGTGCTTGGACACAGAGCTCTGTGAACAGCCAGCCTCTTTTGCAATGACCTTTTGTGTCTTGCCCTCCTTGTGCAAGGTGTCAATGGTCGTCTTTTGGACAACTGACAAGTCAGCAGTCTTCCCCATGATTGTGTAGCCTACAGAACTAGACTGAGGGACCATTTAAAGGCCTTCGCAGGTGTTTTGAGTTAATTAGCTGATTAGAGTGTGGCACCAGGTGTCTTCAATATTGAACCTTTTCACAATATTCTAATTTTCTGAGATACTGAATTTGGGATTTTCCTTAGTTGTCAGTTATAATCATCAAAATTAAAAGAAATAAACATTTGAAATATATCAGTCTGTGTGTAATGAATGAATATAACAGACAAGTTTCACTTTTTCAATGGAATTAGTGAAATAAATCAACTTTTTGATGATATTCTAATTATATGACCAGCACCTGTATATAGCAGAAGCTTGTGATTGAGGAAACATGCAAATGTCTTGACAGTGATGAAGCAGCAGGAAAAACACACCCTTATTTGTGTGGGTGAAGTGTATCTGTAGTAAATTCTGCATGACTTGCCTGCATACAAGTCATTAAGAGTTAATGACCGAGTAGAGGGCAGCAAGCTGTGCTGTCATTCACTAAGGTGTCCCGGTTGTGCATCCATGCGGAACGAGCACATGTTGGATTAATGATCGCATAGTCAGGTAATTCTTCAGGTGTGTGAGGAAGAGAGGGGGTGGGGCAATACAACAATCATTAAATATTACATATAATCACAAGCTCCTCATTAACCCCAACGTTTCTTTGAGAGGAGACGAGTGCTGCGGTACACGAGTGTGTGAACCCGGGCTACGCTGTCACATTAGTGCACAGCACAATGCAGTGGTGGCAGAAGCCTCTGTGGAACTCATTATGCCCCTGACTAGTGAGAGGACTGTTTAGACAAGCAATTTGTGCCACATGACAGGCCTAATTCCTCATCTGCAACTCAAACATTGACCATATGCCCCAAAATGCACCGCTCTGTTCACTCTTAATGAAGAGGACAACGCCACTGCCTCCGGAACAATGACGGCGACCCCGGGCAGTATTTCCCCACAGTGCCTTAAACGGTCAATTCATTACTGGGGTCAAAGAAGCCAGATTAGTCTTTTCCATTTGTTTTACCATTCTGGGTACCACAGGAGATGTACGATGTTCTGTGCCAGCGCACAATACCATCCGGTTATTAAAGTTGCAGTAAAGAGAACTATGAGACTTATTTGTCTGTCCTCACATAAAACTGTCTCAATCTGCCGTGTCAAGATAAATGAACACAAATTAAGTTATTTTGATTTGACACACACAGACTATAGCTGAAAACACCTAATTGGTAAAGAAGTAATGCATAGTTGATAACTACTTTAAGTGTAATATTTATTTTTAAGCTACGCTTCCCGGAACTTATTCCAACAGCGTGATACATCCTGTATTCAATTTCTGACGGTTAATGCTGTTGTTGGTGATTACCTCTTTGATTTATTTTATACTGCTGTCATTACTGTCAGACATTTCCGACACCTGATGTAGCTCAACAGAAGCTCTCGTGATATGAGCGGTGTTTGAACAGCAGTCTTCAACAACCTGTAACAAATGAAGAAGAAACAGACACACCAGTCAACCTCTTACATTACATATGCACATATACCTGTAACTTCTGTGGTCCGAAAATAAAGATTAGGCCTTTAAACTCTTACTACAAAAAGATTTTTTATGGCCACTACGTAGGAAAATCTTGGAATCACTTGCATGTTGCTTAACCTTGTGTGTGTGTGCGAAATGTGCAGCAGAAATGGGTAAATTGTGCATAATCAAACAAATAACAGCAGTAGTGAGAGAGAGAGAGAGAGAGAGAGAGAGAGAGAGAGAGAGAGAGAGAGCTGTCAATCTATGAAAGGTCTGGATTTGAAAAGCAAGCATGACAAAAAGACCCATAAAGCTATTATATACAGTATAATCATACAGTAACCACCATGGTGGTGTTTAGGGTCCATTTTCCTCTTTCAGCGTCCATGTGAGCACTTACAGGCTCGAGCACATAACCCGAACCGTGACAGCGCGTCAAAGCGCTTTTAAAAGCACAGGAAATGGTGGAAGAGAGCAAAAAGAAAAAAGCTTTGCACAACTAAAATCTCCGATAGAACATATGACAGCTTACAAATAGTGTTGATGTGCTTAATATTTTGATGTAAACATCTTGCCTCTCTGCTTTATAAAGTCACTGTAATCCTCCCATGATCACTCACCGCTTTGTGATGTGGGGGCGGCATTGTCCCAGATGCGAGGCTGAGTGAAACGGTAATGCTGTAATCCAGCGGGGCTGACTCATCGAGATGTGGATTAGGGCGCTGCATCCTTCTACCTCGAAAAACAAAAAGCAAGAACAGAAAAAAAAAAATTCTCATCAGCAGAAATCCATCAGCAGCAATTGGCCACGTTAAACTTTTTGTTCTTACTTAATAATAAAATAGCTTTCATCAGTGTTTGAAGGTATAGAGGTTTTGTGAAAGTTGAAGTTCCTTTCTTCTCCCTCTAATGAGAACCTTTCCACGTTCTACCATAATTAAATGGATCGCTTTACTGGAAGTGGGGTTCGCCTAGTTACAGAGAGATCTGTGGTGGGCTTTTCACATGAGTGGTGTGTGTGTGTGTGTGTGTGTGTGTGTGTGTGTGTGTGTGTGTGTGTTTGACAGCTCTTCTGCGGTTCGATGCCAGATATTGTTGATTTAGAACCTATGATTATCTTCAATGACATTTTTAACAACACTGCTTTCTTTCTAAAATATTTGTAATTTGCAACCACAGTATTCTTAAGGTATGGAAACTGAAATACTCAATTGAAGGTTGAGGTATGATCTAAATTGATTATCAGATTTAACTGTCTTTTTGATTTCTGTTGATGAGGGGGGATGTTTTGCTTTTGTCCAATCGGTGACAATTGATTTATCCCTTGTGCCAACATCAATTTCATTCAACACAGAAGCTGTGGGAGCGATGAGTAGGAGCAGTAATAATGTTTATGACTTTATGACCTATTTTTCATGGAGGTAACTAGGCTGATAGCTACCTGTTTAGAAAGATTATGTCGCCATTCTCAATCCCACCTACAAAGCTCTGGGTGGATTATTTCTTCTCCAACAGTCATCCACCCAAAAATATTATTATTTGAATCACCGAACAAATCTGAGATATGGGTGGTGATTATTAATAGAGCCAAACATTAATTGTTGGTCTGTGAAGGGACGTGAACTGCAATATTCGGCATGGAAATTTGTCAAACTATACCCCGTTCACCCCCCCCCAACCTCACATTTCCACATCGTAACATAACTGAGCTCTGCAAGTTGGCAATGAACATGAATCATATGCAATCAAATTGTCCAAAAGGAACATAAGTCCTCGTGACTATGCGGGATGTTCTCATTAGGACACAGTGTCAATATGTTCTCAGCCATCTTGCCAAATGAGAGAGAAAATAAAATAGTTTAGCATAATTTTGGTTTCTTAATTTAGTGGAATAATAACTGTCGTATCAATGACAACACATTAGTTTGCTCTCGTAGATTCACGCTCACTACACAGAACGAAACTCAACGATGTGAAGTAAATGATGATGATGATGATGATGACGATGATTGTTCTCTCATTTAGGCATAGCTGGAAACCCAGTGCTCTTTAATGAAAATGGAGATGCTCCTGGACGATACGAGATCTACCAATACCAGATCAGAAACCAAACAGCCGAATACAAAATAATTGGCCACTGGACGGATCAACTCCATCTCAACGTAAGCGTCGCCGTTTCCATTCCTGTTTTGTTTGTGTTAGTGTTTACTGTTAAAAGTCCTTCGCTGAAAAACAGTTTTCTCCAGCTCTGCAGCTGCGTGTTTGCTCACTGACTCCTCCCCAAACCATTTGATAGCGCTTCGTGCCATCTTCAAAGGTGTAAATATCCAGAGGGCGCTTTAAATGATTAACAGGGCGGACTGTGATGAAAAGAAAGCCATGAGAGCTTAAGGACAGACATATTTAATATCATCTCTCCAGACGGCATCACTGACTTCCAAAAAACAATACTGTGGGGGCAGGGGGTGTGATGAAGTAACGGTATTATAACCGTAAATTACATAAAGTAACCAAACAAATTCTGTTTTGACAAAATGAAGAGGAAGCCATGGGCAGCCAGAAGAGAGTACAATTGAACAAATGAAGCAGCTTGAGAGGAGCTTTTTGCCTTTTTTTACCTCTTTCAACATCATGTGAAAAAGCAACGTCTGTGGTGGGCACCTACTGTGGAATGCGCCAGTTCTGACTCTTAAAGCCGTATTTAATTAGTGTTCTTTGAGTTCTTAATTAAATACACATTTAGAGACACATTTACCGGCTTTGAATGAACAGCCACAATTGAATAAAATTGATAACATAACATCAAAGAGAGCGGGACACGTTTGAAATTACGTATTTAATTTATCTGCACAAGTATGCTTGTACAGGGGGAAAATCCACAAGGGGGGTAGTATCCTGAAATGGAATTAATCATTTTTTCTTCTGATCCTAGACAGCAGAGGATTGTTTTTTTTTAACTCAAACAACAATTTACAAAAGAGAGGCACTGTCAGTTCCCTGCAGGCCTGCAGTTTCCTTTTGTGTCTTACCTTTTGGATAATTTGAACTCCAACTGGAAGACATTTAACCCCTAGTTTGCCCTTTCCCACCCCACACCCAAATAAATACATAAAACCAAGTATCATGGGAGCATACAGAATGGTACTCCGGGCCAGGTTCAAACTCCCACACAGCAAGTAGCAACCGGTTAGATTTTCCTTGACCTCCAGGTGTGGTTTGGGATCTTTTTGGGGGGGACGGGGGGATCAATACAGCATCACTTTCTCTACATGACAACATTTGAAAGGATATGAACACTTTAGCTCTCTACAAATCTCCTCTCTTCCCTCTTTGTCTTTCTCTCCGTCCATTAATGTCCGTCTGTGTCCCCCTTGCCTCCTTCGCAGGTTCGTAAGATGCAGTGGCCCGGCGGTGTCCGTCAGATCCCTTCCTCAATCTGCAGTCATACCTGTCAGGCCGGCGAGCGCAAGAAGATTGTGAAGGGTATGCCTTGCTGTTGGCACTGTGAGCGCTGCGATGGCTATCAGTACCAGGCAGACACCTACACGTGTAAGATGTGTCGCTTTGATTTACGGCCCAACGTGAATCACACCGGCTGTGTTCCAATCCCCATTGTTAAGCTGGAGTGGAGCTCTCCATGGGCAGTCTTTCCCGTGCTTATTGCTGTCTTTGGCATCATGGCCACCGTGTTCGTGGTGGTCACGTTCGTCCGCTACAACGACACCCCCATTGTGAAAGCATCAGGCCGAGAGCTGAGCTACGTGCTGCTAACTGGCATCTTCCTCTGTTATGCCACAACATTCCTGATGATTTCTACCCCTGATGTAGGAATTTGCTCCCTCCGGAGGATCTTCTTGGGTCTGGGCATGAGCATTAGTTACGCCGCCCTGCTCACCAAAACCAATCGTATTTACCGCATCTTTGAGCAGGGTTCCATGTCTGTCAGTGCACCCAGGTTAATTTCTCCAGCCTCCCAGCTGGCCATCACGTTCACCCTGGCCTCAGTGCAGCTGCTTGGGGTGTGCATCTGGTTTGGCGTGGACCCCTCCAAGGCCATTATTGACTACGAGGACCAGAGGACCTCTAACCCGGTGATGTCTCGCGGTGTGCTGAAGTGTGACATCTCTGATCTGTCTCTCATCTGCCTGCTGGGCTACAGCATGCTGCTCATGGTCACCTGTACGGTCTACGCCATAAAAACCAGAGGGGTGCCGGAGACATTCAATGAAGCCAAACCCATTGGTTTTACCATGTACACCACCTGCATTATTTGGCTGGCATTCATCCCAATCTTCTTCGGCACTTCACAGTCCACGGAAAAGGTAAGCTTACGACTATTCCTGTAGTTTTTTTTCTAACTCATAGAAGTACTTTAAAGAGTTTTTAGAAATCATCAGAGGCACACAAAAGCTTATTTAATACCAAACCTATTAGGTTTTATATTTCTATGTCAAATTCTTTCTTTGCTTACTGCTTCTTCTTGGTTTGTTCACAAGAATGTTTGGATCATTAATGCAGGAGAGTGCAGGTGCAGATAAAGAAGAAATACACAACGTCATTGGTGGAAAGTAATTAAGTACATCTACTCAAGTACTGCACTAAAGTACAATGTTGAGGTACATGCATTTTCCATTTAGTGCTTCTTTACTTGACTACATTTCAGAGAACAGTGTACTTTTAATTCCACTACATTTCTCTGACATCTATAATTACTAGTTACTTTGCATAAAAAACACGATCAACAAGTAAATTATGAAGCATTGTCAAAGATAGAACCAGTACTCACATCCTTGTTTTATTTGCTGCTTTCCTCTTGACCCGTCACATTTGTCTTATGACCTCTTGTGGGGGTCTTACACTACAGATTGGGAACTGTTGGATTAAACTACCCAACAGTATATTAGGCACTTATAATTAGGTCAGCTACATGTTTACATCCTGATGCATAAATATAAATGATCTAATAATAGAATATATAATATACCTTTGTCAGGGGCTATTTGGTATTGTATAAATGAGTGTTTTTACTTTAATACTCAGTACATTAACTAGTAGTAAGTACATCCTGCTGTTAATACTTCTGTACTTGTACTTATACCACAATTTGAAAATACTCCATGATTTAAAGTTAGTAGTTCTTCCACTACTGCACATCAGTCAACTTCTTTTTTCATCAGCAATGTTTACATTTGTCTTTCAGTCCCAGGCAGACCTCCAATGTTCTTTTTCTTATTTCTTATTACTCCACTCTGCCTTTGTTTAATGACAAGAGCAATGGCACAGGATGTCATGCAGAAGCCTCGTGTTTCAAATGTACTGACAACATACCGAATGTGGACACAGAGTTTTATAAGTGCATTCTCTAATCATGGCATGCAAGCCTATGACTCACGTATACGTGATGTCTATATGCCAGAGTGCATTAGAGACCCCTGAGCTGTCGACACAAAGACAAGCTCACACTCGTATTCCCGTGTCAAATCGATGTGCCTGACCTCCTGAACCGTGGAACCTGGATCACATCCAGTAGGAGCTCGGGGGAGGCTACAGGTCAAGTGGGATCCAAAAGAGGCATGACAATGGAGGCTGGGCTTGGAACTCCCATTCAGTGGAGACAGTCTGGATATGGAGTCAAAGGGGTAAAAACAATGACAGTAGAGATGTGTAGATCCAGTTGAAAGAGGTATTTTGGCAGAGCAACAAAACGGGCTCAGTAGCTACAAGAGGACAGCGGTGAGGGGAAAATCCTCAAACTGGCACGGACACTATCAGTGGTGCCAGCATGGGTCTGACAGATGCAACAAATTAATCCTTACCCCTTCCCTTTAGGGATTAAAGCACACAATGCATCAAAACGCTGGCCTTGAAAACTGGCTGTGATGGTTACCTTTGTGGGAAAGAGCTCGAGAGAGAGAGAGGGTGATTGTGCGCATTGTGTCACGCTCAGCATCCCAAAAATAATTTCCACTGTATGGTCTACGACTGCATTGCAGGAAATCTGCATATGACTGCAGCCAATTGAATTACATTAATAATGTAGTGTGTGACCAGCAGCACAATGACTTATTTTCATATGCTGCATGTTGTGTTAAAACCACAGAGTTCAAACTACTGTGAATCTGCATATTGGCCTTCTCTTACCCCATAAATCTCCTGCTGTTAACACTAAAACTGAGCAACAGCAGCAACATGTTGAAAACAATGAAAGACCTGCTGCGCTCACCAGATGCAGCTTGTTACGCTGCATTTGCTGAAATATATCAAGGAAGATGTAGTGAAATGTCAACCGCAGCTTCGTCGCCAAACAGTCTTGATCAGCACACACAGTCCAAGTTCAGAGTGCACGTTATTTTTGAATGCGACTGTTGCACATCTTAAGCCGGATGTCAACAGCAGCCGTGGATATCAGCGAGTTCTTTGTTTAATCATTCCATCTCCTCTCTCTGAAGATGAAAGAGAATTATACAATCACAGAGAGGGAACAGCTTTTTGGAGGATGAGGTAATCCATTAGCTAGCATGGCTTTGAATAGTAAAATAGAAGTGAAAAAAAACAATTGAAGGGTATGTGAAGTCCTACTTTTTGTTTGTTCTTCTTCTACTTACAAACCCTGAGAAACTTCTCTCACCCTGCTTAATTAAATATAAGGCACTCCAAAAGATATTGTTCCCTCATTAATAATTATTTCCTGTCGAAGGCTGAACAAACAATGTCTAGGAGATAGTTTTACTTTTATCATTTGGAAAAGTTCTACCATTGCCCTCAGCGTTGTTAAGGTAAGACATGAAATGGAAGACAAAACGGAAATCTTGCTGCAGGGAAATGTCCTACATTTCTTCCTCTCCTCATTTGAGAGAGAATAATCATATTTAATATATAACCAAAAGGGCTCTTGGAGTGTAGAGTTGGAAAAACTTAATTTAATTCACAGTCTAATATGGTTTCGTCTAGTCAGACCATGCAGCAAGTTACTTTGCTATTGAAGACTGTCCTCGCAAGAAAACACACCCTCAATCCCTACAAATCAATTTATGTTTATGTTGAAGTGACAGCCAAGCAAAGAAGGAAGCATTGTGACGATAGCGTGCTCTTTGTTTCCTATATCCAACTTCCCTCTGCTTTTAACCATGACCATAATTGTTATAACCCAGTGGTTGTTTTTGTAACCATGTCGAGAAAGTAGGAATTTCAACACAAACCATAATGACCATAAAAGAGACAGTGGTGGTGTAAGGTAACTAAGTTTATTCATGTACTGTACTTAAGTACAATTTTGAGGTACTTTTATGGTACTTCATACTTCTACCCCACTGCATTTATTTTAAAGATTTAGTTAGTTACTAATACGATTTAGATAATTGTATTATGATTATGATATATTATTACTGGTTGAAGGCACTCTCAACCTTCAAGTAGAGAGTTATTATGAATATGTAATACCTTGATCAGCTGCAATGTTAATACTTTAATAATTACAATCCAGTAATACAATACATATTATTCTGAAACTGGCCATTGTGCTAAATGAATACTTTTTTTTTCTTACTTGTAACGATAATTTGATGCTATATCTTGTGTACTTTTACTTAAGTATTATTTTGAATGCAGGACTTGAATGCAGTATTTTTACACTGCAGTATTGCTCACTACTTTCTCTCACATAGAAGATCTGAGTGCTTCTTCCACCACTGAAAACTGATTTATTTTTCCGCGTGAAGCAAAGAGCAAATAGTGTCATCGTGGGGATAGATCAGAAAACATATATATGTCATATAAATATGTAAAAACAACGTATTTTGTTATTTAATTTGGAGGACTCATTGCCTTTTACTGCCTAACAAAAAAGTAGCCAGTTTTGCTGTGATAGGCTTCATGTAAAAACAACAACAACCTGAGACTGATTCGCTGAGCGGTTACATAAAAAATGTTCTTATTTAAGGAATTAACATGTCAAAGCAAACACACCTCATAATCATTTTACTGTAAATGGCAGGCCGCACAAAGCCTCACAGCCCACTTTGACACGTCGTTCAGAGCAATTAAATGCTCCACTTCCTCCGGGTCTTGATTTACCTTATCGAGCCGCCTATGTGCTCATCACCACTTTACAGCGGGTCTCTGCCTCAGCATTACAAGCACACTAGTCATTTATTTGTCATCTGGTGCCAGGATAGATGTAACAAATGCCATGGGAGGCTTTCTCTATCATTCAAACGGGGGACATCTGGTCTATCTGTGGAGCGTGATCACCGAGCGGTTGTGCTAGCATCAGGAATAGATGTGACACCTGCTTACCTGGAGAAACGGTCTAAATCAGCGGCTGCCTCAAAGGACAGGAGACAGGTGGAGAGGCGACGGACAATAGCGTGCATGGGAATGAGGCTTCGGCACAATAGGCTCAGTTCAAATGCAATCAGCCCACACAAAGAGGTCTTGCCGTTATCGTGCATGAATGGACCGATGAATTGAGTGGTTTTGTTTATTTCTCTATGACGTCTCCGTCACACTATTGGCATTGTCAACTCGACCGCAACAAAAAACTGCTGTTACTGCACTAGTCAGACAAAGGAGTGGGAGTTGCAGTGAGTTCAACAGGACCAGATGTCAGACAGACGTGATCTTCCCCGCTACCTGTAACCACCTCCCCCCGGTCCCTTTCCATTTCTCTCTGTTTCTCTCTTTTCAGTACAAATGTAAACAGCATTATTCACAGCAATGTCCCGCAGGCCCAATAATACATAATGAAGATTGATGCTTCAGAGCAGAGGGAGCTCAGCAACATCTCGGACCTCAGAGAGCAGTTGTTACGTTCATTAGGCCTACAGCAGAGCAGCCCTCTGGGTCGTGGCCTGTTGACCCCTGGGAGTTTCCAATAATAATAACAACAGGCTGTGAAGCTAATCAAGGCCGGAGAATTGTGATCTTTATAAATGACATTTTCCCATGAAGCTATATTGTTGTGTCCCCTAAGGCTTCTATTTGTTTATTAGCTTAATTAGAGTGCAATTATTGTGAAATCTCATGGAGCAAGCGCCTCTGCTGAACGTTTTCATCGCGTGCTGAGAAATAAGGCAGTTGCTGAATGTAGAGAGTAGTTTTGCATCCTGCAGCAGAAGCTCTCGAGAGTCACTGGTCGAAAATAGAATCTGTTTACATTCATTAACCCTCAAATTAATCTTACGTTATCAGCTGACACTGCCTTTCTCCCTCAGTTGTGTCGCGCTCTCTGTAGGCAGCGATGTGGGATATCATCAACTCCTCTCATCATATATGTAATGATAGATCCCCATTGTTTTCCTCCGCGTCTAGTTCAGTCATTAATGCTGCCATACACTGCTGCTCCTATGTTATGTTCTGCCTCGGGCAAGATCTGCTGATTGCAACGCGATGAGTGTGTGAGTGTATACAACAGCTCGCTTTGAGGAGTCTGGTCCGTGCACGTCGGGTGCATCGAAATCAGGAGGAAACAAATGACTAGATTGGAAACGGGCAATGAAGTAAAATGAACTGTAGCTCCGTGAAGCACTGCATTAGGGGGGCGGGGGGGTCTGATTGAATGACAATGTGGTCAAATGTGTGTTGTGTTTTGAGCTAAACTAATTAATTAGCGAGGCCGATATATCAGCCAAGATTAGTTTGTATCAGATCTATTGTATCGCCACATACAGTATGTCCTGTGATGAATTACCAAGAAATTTTGTACAAGAATGCCAAAGATATGTTTTAGATTATTTAGAAACAATGTCGCCATCGCATAGTTTGTTCACTTAAATATCACACTCTTAGACATAATCCTTTATTAACTGATTTAAAGTATCTTACAGAAAAGTGTTTGTTTACGTTATTTGTGTGTGTAAAGAATGAATGAATATCAACGAATATATCATTATCTGATTTTTGTAAATAAATACCAACACTAGCATTAAACCTTCCACTAATAACAGGGTTTTTATTTATGTGTGAAGAGTATATCTAATCGAACGTGTACCAGTTGATTGTATTGAACTACATTTAGATTGTTTTAGTTGATTTTATATTATTTTCTTAGTAAAGTTAGTTTTGTCTGGCTGGTTTTTATACTCTTGTTCCTGATGAAACAATATTCAATTTTAAGCAAAACTAAAACAATTTTTCAGTAATGCTTTAGTCAAATAACTGAAATTAATCAGCAACTGTTATTTTTTGTAAAAGTGTGTTTTATATAAAGTATCTTTGAGTTTTGGACTATTGGTTGGATAAAAAAAAGTATCTCTTTGTTTAGTAGACAATAGATTGACAAAATATCATCAAATCATCAATCTGTCAGATTGATGATTTGATGATGAAGTCGTTGTTAGTTTTGTTAGTTTTAGCCTGTACCTTTTTTATAGTTGGAATGCTAAATATACATCAATGTGAACAAATGTTGCTTGCATTTTATTGAATTATGAGTATTTTTTATTTTTTAAATATCTTTCAAATTAGGGTCAAAGGTGTTATATACAAGATTTGGAGCATTTAGATTGCCTTTCAACCAATCTCAACATTGCGACGGCTGAGCCTGTGGTACGCACTCAACAGCGATAGCTGTGATAAAAGCTCGCCCGACAATTTCAACAGATCAGGGAGAAGCTCGGATTACAACACACACAGAGAGAACGACTCAGATAGACATTACTCCACTATACTGTATCTTTACATCGAAAATAGTTGTTTGCTGCTGTATTATTGCTCTGAATATTGCACATTAAATTAACTCCAATATGTTTTTCATTCTTCCCTCATTATCCTACAGTTTACACTAAGTGACTACGAGAATGTCTCTTATTGTTGGTTGAAAGGTGGCAGAGAATTTGTTTTTCTCTGTTTTTATTCCAGCAGCAGCTTGGGTTCAACAGTCTGTCCCTGAGGCAGCAGTGAACTACGCCTAGAGAGGGTTTACTGGTTCACACTCCCTACAGCTGGGAGGGGACCACTGCAGCTGTCCCTCCATCATACAGCCCCCATCCTTCCATCCTCGTCTCCAGCCAGCAGTCCCACATGGACTGGCTGAGATGAGTTGCAGCCATTCTTGGGGGAAAGCACGACAGAGAGCCACAAATAATAAAAACAAACAAACAAGATATTCAAGTAGAGGTCACATCTGGGGAGCTAAATGTTACTCTGCTTTGATGGAAAACCAGCAAGGACCTACTGGGGGTGGGGTGGGTGGGGGTCACTCAGTGGCTGATGAAACCTCCACCGCTAAAAAGGAAGAGGTACTACCCTAGAATAATTAAAGTCTTTAAATGGGAGCAGCATTTGAGTTGCATCATATATCATGGCCCCCGAAAATGTTTGATGCTGATCTGCTGGCACGCATTGAGATCATGTATTGGAATACTTTAGTCAGCGGTGGTTTAATTACAGTTGTAAATCAGTTTGCGCAGCAGTGTTTCATATTGAAAATCTGCTTTGTCCTTCGTTCCTTCAGAGAAATAACATTCCCTTATGGGAATTGTTTTTGATTTGAAGAAATACATTTCTGTTGCTGTACTATTGAATAAACTGCCTTTAGAAGACAGGAACTGAGCGTGTGCCTTATTAAAAGCCTTTATGTGTCATAAACAAACAAAAACAGCTTCCGCTTGAGGCAGAGTAAGAATCTAAAGTGGAAAGAAAATAGTAGTGATAGATTATGTTGTTTACAAGAGCAACAGATGCAGACCAGATGCTGGAACGTCAAGCTTTTGGATTGGAAGTGGACATTTTTTTTCTTCTTTTCAGACATACAAGCAAGATAAACTAACTACGTTTAAACTTCAATTATCAATTTCACAATTTTGTGCTGTTTACTGAAAGGCAAACCATTTATCTGCACAATAGTCGAATATAAACAGCCTGTCGTGTTTTCATATGAGAATTCTTTTTTCCTGAGATGATGACGCTGACTGCTGCCAGCTCCTGCACTCGTTAAAATGAATATACTATAACATTGTGTTGTAGCCCTTTAAGTCCTTATAACATAAATATACTCTGAATACGGATCACATGGCAGGAAGTAGAAGGTTCAGGTTCAGTTGTGCATTATCACTTTCTTATTAGATGGTCAGCACACAGCAGTATTTCCCAAATCCCACGCAGTGTTCGGATACATAGCCACGAGACATTTGCCTCAGATGTTACAGTATTTAGCCACAAAAAATAATAATGTATTGAAAAGTAAAATACTAGATCATTTTTTAGGCTGTTGATCTGCCCTTTTGTGAAGGTATTGCCTTGAAAGGTCTGTCTTTGCTGCATCTTTCATTATCACTCCATGTCAAGCTCAGGACAACAGGATACTGATTTTGAACTAAACATCGTCATAAGTATTGATCGTCATCACCCACTTAAGCTACGCAATCTGCTTATTCTGTGTTGCTTTTTGTTGCATTTGCGCAATGTTGTCCAAATGGGAAGAACGGGAAAACCTCCCATTGCAAAGTCACACTTTAAATATATATACCCTTAATTTGATTATTTTGTTGTTCTACATATTTGTAGCAGTTTATAAACAAGTGTGAGCACATACAAACAAATACTTCATTTTAAATTAGCTGATTTGAATCTATTGGTCTTCATATTGGATTTTATTTTAACGTCGCTGCTAGCTGTTTGCTGACACTGTAGTTCTTTTCATCCATTGGGAGGAATCGTAGCTTTCTTCCCACTCGCTCGCTCATAATTACGGTCAATGGGATACCATTACTGTGACAAGGTAGCAAACATTAAAAAGACAAAAATACTGAGTTTGACAGAACTACTGTCAACGTTTGCATTGAAGTCTGCAGTATCATTAAACTGTAACTTGTGTACCATTAACTTTCAAAGTAATTCTTCTCATATGACCTGTCCTGCAGTGACAACATAGTATAATGTATAGAAATGACACAAGCTTTCCTTCTTCTTCAGTGCTTCCCTGACGATGACTCATTCATTTGCTGCAGCTTTGCAAACAATTAAAATGGAATGAGCGAGAACGTTACTGATCGTTATCCTCCCCCGTGATTCAGAGGATTTGGCCATGTGTAAAATTTTCACAAGCTTGTATCTTTTTTATTGGCTTGCTTGTTGTGAGTCAGAATAGGATCCAATCGACTGCTGTTATCAGATGTGTATTCAGGTTGACGTTATGGCCATATTAAAACTAGTATGGCAGAAAATTAAACAGTGGCCTTGGCTGTTTCAGTATGCGCCGTAAAAGCAGATGAGATGCTGATTTAAAACTAGTTTTATAACTTCACCAGCAGTAAATAGTTTTGAAAGCCTCTATCGGACACAATAGAAAGTACTTCCACAACAGCTTGGCCAACTAACGGGTCATTGGATGATCTAATTAGAACGATGCACAGCAGATGTCACTTGTACCGTACAGGTCACTACCCATATAGAAAAATTGTCCAACTCCAGTGCCAAAGAAGGGCTAAACTCTTTGTGTTTTGCATGTTTGTTGTTTGCCTCTTGCAGCTGTACATCCAAACAACCACACTGACCATCTCTGTGAGCCTGAGCGCCTCGGTGTCCCTTGGGTTGCTCTACATGCCCAAGGTCTACGTGGTTCTCTTCCACCCTGAGCAGAATGTGCCCAAGCGCACTCGCAGCCTGAAGGCTGTGGTTACCGCCGCCACCATGTCCAACAAGTTCAACCCCAAGGCCGGACTCAGACCCAACGGAGAAGCCAAGACCGAGCTGTGTGAAAGCCTCGAAACACAAAGTAAGTACAGAAATGCAAATGAGGAAGCCTCTGGCTGACAACCCACTGTTCCGTCATTTCTCAGGCATGTTTTGTCCTTCAGTGTGTGTAGATGATACGCAATAGATGCAGAGATATGAAGCAGAGTAAACCAAGAATTACATGGCATGTTATTTAACACCTCATTGAATCCGGTAACCACTGATGTTTTATTACATATTACTGAACTGCAGAACACATTCTGCAGTTCAGTAATAGATTAATTCTACTTCAGTAGAACCTTAATTGTCATTTTCTTTTCATCATTTCATTGAATTTAGCGGCTACACCTGAAATCTAACATCACATGCTAAAAAGGTACCTTACTTTTTTTGGCTATTGCTCTCTGTATTTACACTTCTAGTACTGAAACAATTAGTTGATTACTTGATCAGTCAGAGAACAACTTTGACAATTGAATAGTTGTTTAAGTCACATGTTTCAAACTCTAATCACTGTGTTCTCTCCTGGTGCTGTTAGTCACAGATAAAGTGTTAATAAATCCAGTGATAACGTACATTTATAAAATGTCAGAAGACAGTGAAAAATGACTGTTGTATTTTCCCAGAGCTTAATGTGACCTATTCAACTAGCTTGTTTTTCTTTGACCAGCAGTCAAAACCTTATATATGTATTCAGTTTTCTATCAGATGTTACAAAGAAAAGCATAAAGTCCTCACATTTAAGCAGCTCAAACAAGCTGAAAAATGACTAAAACAATGAATCTATTATCCAAACAATAACCCTTTAAATTACTGGCTATCAATTTATCAATTAATCAGCAAAATCATTTCAGCTGTAGAGTTGCAGCTAAATGTAAATAAAGAGAAAATCAAATACGTATTAATCAAACATCTAACTATCCTTTCTGAAGCAGCTGGATAATGACTTCTTAATCGTTCATGTCTGTCAACAGAGACGCTTTCTCTGCATCTGGATTAACAGGGAAATTGAGCCTTTTGTCACACATTGTAAAGCTGGGTTCAGTCCTTACCTTTCAACAGTAGTGAGAAATGTTTCCCCTCACAGGAGAACAAAAGAGCTGACAGCCTATGTACCGTTAACACAGAAATGAATACAAACACTGTGACAATGCACTGTAGTAACAATGGCATACTGTGGTGAGGCCCATCAGGATAGATACATGTAAACACACATTGCAACATTAATTCCCATCTTGCTTCAAGTTTCTGTGGAGGGTTAATAGGGCCTTTTTGTACAATAAGTCAGAAGGCAAAAGCACAGAATAGATAGCAAGCAGCCATTTATCCTGATGGGGTTACCGTTTACAGGCGCTGTACAGTCCATGGCTATTTGAATAAGCACCATTTGTCATTGTCATCGCCACCGTGGATGTATCGCTTGATGAAATTGAAAAATTCCTGTCTGGGCCAGCTCCCACAACTGCCGTTATTCGGCGGCGATATGTCGGGATATATCTGCTCCACCTCAGCAAATCAGCTAACACAGTCTGGAGAGACGACTGGAAAGTTGAAGCCTGATAGCTGAAGGGAAAGGAGGTGTGATGGGGGACAGTTGGCTACACTGAAACCCCCCATCTGCTAGTTAATATAGGCATGTATGTATTCAGGGACAAAAACATACCTAGAGAGTTGAGGGATTCACGCTACACTGCAGCATGGGGACCAAAAGAAGCAACTGGACACATTTTCTGCCATTATTTGACATTTCATCTTACACTTGTGCATCAGGAAAGCAAGGCTAAACAAATCACCCACATGCGCTTCATTAATCTTCCTCATTAATATTACAGTAGTACAATAGTTATCCTTGACATTTGAATCTCAATATACCCTCTTATTCCTCTTCTTCTCTTTCAGCTTTCCCTACAAAGCAAACCTACATCAGCTACAGCAACCATACAATCTAATGGACACATGTAGTCATCATAATTTCCTCATCGACGGAGAAAAACATGCAGTGGAGTTTGACACAGCCGGCATTAAAAAAATGGATGTGTCACATGAACGGCTGGAGATCATAGAAGTGTTGCCCAAAGACGTGACGTGGCGAGGAGAGAGACCACAGGGATGGACAAAACAGGGGACCAGAACAGATAACGGTACAATTGCCTGTCTGCCTCACAAGAATAACAGAAAAAAAAGAAAAAGTTAAAAATACTTGCATGGCAGAGGCCGATGGATGGAGCTTTCCTTTTGAGTGTTTACATTTCAGCTATGCCCTCTTTCAAAAAACGTCTCCGTCATCGTGAGCAGTGCTGACTGAAACAGAACTAAAATCAAGAATATGTTCAGGTGTTCTCAATGTCGTCTGCCAGTTCTGAAAACTGTAATTAATCGAAAAACCCTCAAGGCATCACAAGGGATTAATCAACAATCAACACCAAAAAGGCATGAACACATTGTCCATGGATTTCTGAAGAGGGTAGGAGGCTTGTGTTTTGTTTTTATTTCTAAATGTATTCCGGTCTCATGAGTCAAAACGACTGGAAACGGTGATCATCTCAACAATGCAACAAATCTGTGCCAGACTATATTTTTTTGTTCCTCTTTCAGGTTTCCACTGAGTCAATAAGGACATATGAGATGGTCTCTGCCAATTTTGAGCATGCCAGTTTCAACATCCTGTGTTGTGTTGTTAAAAAAAAAGATAAAAGGAAAAAAAATCAATGAAAAAAAACCGATATCTTTGGAATGCGTTTAAACTCTGTTGCAGCGTTGTTAACAATTGTTTGGGCCCGAGCCTACCGTACGTTTAAAAACTGTTCTCAAATGGTGAAGGTCTAGTGAGTGATTATTTATCTGTGCTTAAGTGAGGCCATGATTTGTATTACCAGCTAGCCGAAGGCTGCCACTGCCCTCCACATACCTGTATGTGCTTTGAAACAGTGGCTCGTGGTTAAAATCAAACGGTATTTTATCCAGGAGATGTTACTGTAAGCTGTCGTCCAGGATGACCCTCCCATCACTGCCACCAGCTTCTCTCTTGGTCACACGTAGTGTGAGGGTAAAGCTTAGCTGAAGAGATCCATTAGGAGGGGAATTAAGAGGAAGTATGCCCTTGAGAGGATTGTGCAATATGACCTGAAGGTGATATCCATAATGGACCAGCTACTGAGAAAATTCATTACTACACGTCCTCCTCAGGCACTCTCATGATAAGGGGGAGGTGTTGGGAAGGTGTAAGGCTTTTCAACAAATGAAAATCTAATTGCAAAAGTATAAAATATCTCCATCAATCACCCTCAGCTCGCTGAACAGATGAATAGTTGGCTTTGTAAAGTATAAAGCCCTCTAACGTCTGGGGGGGAAAACATCGTGGGGTCATTTGTGTTGTGAATTCAATGCTGCTCTTCATACCGCCCTCTGTATTACTTTCAACACCATTTGTGTTGCAGAATAAAATGTGAGTGCTGATCAAATTAAATGGCAAGTTAATGTATGTTATTAAATAGATTGATGATGTCTGCTTTATGTCCTGACATATCCTACAATTGGGGTAAATGTACAAAAAGATACAGTGCCTGGCTATCTGAATATGTATTTGTAAAACCCCATGAAAACTAATGAAGTGTGTGAAGCATGTTTAGTTTTTTTTATACAAAATTTTATTTCTATTAAAAATGTTTCGAAACTTCAACATCCGTTTTCAGGCTCTTTTTCTAGCTGTTAGTTTGATCATTAATCCGACCCTGAGCGTTAAAAATGAAGAGAGGAACACTTTCGTTTGCTATCAATACATGCAATGTAACATGTATAATCTTAAACTACAGGATTGGCTGGTTTGTGTGTGTGTGTGTGTGTTTGTGTCTTTTTTTCCTGATGTAAACTAATAATACAGATTATAAAAAACAGTTTGTCAGCCCTGAAGAAAAAAAGAATGGCTGCCAACCTCTGAATAATATGTTGCCACTACTGCTCTGATAATAGCAGCAGAAAGACGGAGAAATGGTGGAGGGAAACGTGGAATTATACCAAATGAATGGTTTGCTTCTACTTGAAACTAAAGGCCTCTGCATTCAGCAAGCTCTCAGGAGCCATCAAGCTTCTCCACGCCTCCCTGATACTGTGAGCCCGCTATACAAAAGGCCGGGCGATAACAACTGTTGCTTAGCAAGGTTGCCAAGTGTATATACTGAGTATATACAGTATTATCTTCAGAGACAGAATAAGATGCAATGTTTAGTCTCATGAGACTACAGGGTTTTGCATGACACACACTGTTGTTGTTTTTCTTTCTTTTTAAGAAACATCTTGGGCCACTCAGGCAGAAAAAAACAAAGAACAAAGTTCTAAAAGGTGGTAGCTATTTAATTAAAAGTATGTAAATGATCTGGTACTAAAAGCCTAGGAAATACTAGGTATCACATTTCAATTTTGACGGTGATGGTATTTGATGACAATTTTGAAAATTTTGTATAAAGTCCCGTCTTCATATTTGTGCACCAAGAATGACTTTCTAATGCACCACTCGCACTTGTGGAAGGAAGAAAAATACTATACAGTTTTTGGCTGACTGCCAAATAAACATCTCTATACAGTATGAGGGACACTGCGGGGCACTAATGTGGGATACCAACTAAATAAATGAGTAAATCAATATATTATTAATAAATAACACTTGGCTATGGCCAATATAAGCTGCAAATAACCACTATGTTGTTCCTCGAGACCCACAGACTATAATAATCAGTCCCACATGAATCTTACAGACACGATTATTGGGAAACAAAATTAATACATTTGCCTCCGGAAGCAAACTACAGATTAAAAAAGACATGTTAAGGAGAATGAAACGTATTTTATCGACTAAATCTACTTAACAAAAAGCATATACTGTTTGTAGCTCAAACAATACACTTCCACTTCAGAATAAAATACTTTATTGACTAATGTAACCAATGAGACGGCTATAACATAAACAGTAATACATAAATCTAAAGTGTCATAAGATTATACGACTCCAATGTTTCCCGTATGAGTGAGACAACAGTAAACAACCCAACATAAGGAGAAGCATACTGATGGTCACTGATGGTGTACGTGTGAAGCTACTACTAATGAGATCATTCTGACCCATCCTGTGGCTTCTTCACAGTGAAGCTAAAGCTGGCAACATGTTACTGTGAATAAGCTGCAGGGAGGAGTGGAGTTTATTCAACAGTAAAGAGAAGGGAGCATAATGAATCAGTAAAACTACAGTATGTGCTGTTTTGTTAGAAAGCCAAACTCAAACCAACAATGTTGGGAGCATGACATGAGTTTTGCAATTCTTGATATGTTAACCTTTTTTTATTTTATTTCTTTCTCCATCCATTGTTATGCGTCAGTGACCAACAGAACCGATTTGACCGTGCAGCTTTTGTACACAATTTCAGCAAACATTAAATGTACTTTATGGCGTTTTTGAAGACTAGTAGGTATATAGAGCAATGTTTGTATGAGTGGGTCCGTGTTGACACCAGTCAAAGCACAGTCCTGCACACAAATATACGAGGTGTATTTAAATTTGTCCTAATATCAGATGTGAAGATGTTTTACAATTAAATTATTAAACAAATGTATTTGACCTCAATGATACACAGATCTCTATGAATTGATGGATTTGAAAGAAAGCAGGAGAAAAAATACGTTTTAATTATGGCAGCACCAGAATTGTCACCGTACACATCGGCTCCAGTCAGCAGAGTCAAATATACTTAAAGAATATTTCGGACAACTTGAGACGTTGTTTGGCAGAGTAATGGCAAAATACATTGAGAAACACACTTCTGTGGGCAGTTACACTGACACCACTGCTGAGAGGTCCAATGACACTGAGAGATTTAGACACAAGCTAAAGACTTCTACACCAGAAACTACAACACCTAATGGTCTCATCATGTGAAAGCAGACAACAAAATACAGCAAAAAAGAAAGAAGAGTTGGACCCCTCCTCATCGTTATGTGATCACAGGGACAATGACAGCTCCTTCAGATTAGTGAAGCAAATTGATTGCTTCTACAGTCCGTCAGCGGGAAATATTAACATGAGCATACGTAACCCACAAAAACCAATCACACGAGGACTGTATCACAGCGCAATAATTAATCCTGTCATACGTTCTTGAAATGGTCTTGGCACACTTTCCTCGGACAATTGGATCGTGTCAAAGTCTTTCAAAAGTGGAAACGGAAACTGTTTTCCCCCCACAAGAAACCTTCAAGAAAGTAATTTGGTAAAAGTGTTAATTTGGTCATTAAATAATTTAATTTTGTAATAATTTTTTGTGACCAGAATATATGTTTGCATTGTTCCCCCTTTGACATTCATTATAGAGGAGATCATATACAGGACTTGTTTATGACATACAGTACTGTACCAGGACCTTTTTTTGTGACATACTAAAATAAAACAATTTTATAAAATTTTGCATTGAGACTTTTTGACAACATACTATACTCTGAATTTTGTTGTATTCTCTAGTGTGACTTGTTTTAACATTCTCTAGTATTACTATTTTTAAATACTACTTTTCTTACGTACTACACTATTACTGTTTTATGATATACTCTATGATTTTTTTTTACATACTATTATACTGATCTTGGGTTTTTCTTTAGTCTGTTTCCTGTTTTATTTTGTTCCCTGCCTCTTGTGTCCTGTGTTTGTTTGACTTCCGTTTTTGTGGTTTTTCCTCCTTTTTGCTGTGCATCACCTGTGTTGTAATAGTCTGCCTTGCTCTGTTCCCTCTGTTTTTTCCAGCCAACAGTTTTCAGCCTGCCCTCATGTCTGCCCACCTGTGTCCTGTTGTCTGATTAGTTTCTTGTGTATTTATGGTCTTTTCTCTTTTGGATGTTGGTTCGTCTTTCTTTGCTTTGTTGCAGCTTGGAATTTCTATTACCTGCTTGTTACTTGCCTGTCATCTGGACTCTCATTCTGTAGGCCCGTTTTTTTCATTAAAGTGTCTTAATGCATCTGCCTGCCTCTGAGTCTGCATTTGGGCCCTTCCCCCTGCTCCCTGGATCTGCAACCCATGACAACAATATGATGAGTGTTTATGACATTCGACAAATGACCTTTTAATGAGACACTATACTTTTATAACGCATTAACGTCAGTGTGTTTGAGTTGTGAGGAGCTACTTGCTTTGTGAGACCAGACAGTAGGCATACACCAAGCTGTCAACATGTTGACAGTGTTTTTGTAATAACTCTCACTGCCAGAAGGGATAGACACAGGTCCCCACTGCATGTTTAACCACATTAATAAAGAATAATAATTAAATATACCCTTTTTATTTTACATACTATACCATAACCTTTATGACACTTTACCATTTACTTCTGTTATAGTATGCTAGGCCTTTGTATGACTTTTTGTCATAAATATATATATTGTTTATGACTTACTAAGGTAATCACATTTATTATAAATGTATACAAATTATGTTCCCACAGAAAAATGGAAAATGGTGTGAATCCTCCCTCCCATCTGTCTAATTGACCCTCCCGCCCCTCTCCAGCTGCCTGAGTTCTTAGTTTTTATTATTATTTCCCTTCTCCTTTTGTGTTTGGTTCCCCCCCTACTAAATACCGATATGGGACATATTGAGGGTTACTGTATAGCCTAATTTGAACATTAAATGTACGTGTTAACCTATATGGACAAGTGGGCTACATTGGAAGATCATATGTAGGGTTATACATAAAATTGTGTATCATATTAGTATATATGACTGCTTGTGTCATTTATAGCATTCTTGAAAATCAAGAAAACTGAATATATACATACAGTATATATATTTACATCTATAATCCTCACACAACATAGCTATACAATCTACAATATGTCTATAGTTGTGATTTAAATATTTGCGTTGCTATAGCCAGAGCTTCTCATGCATGCCTGCCCCATAATCTTTCCATTGAACATTCTAAAGAAAGATATAAAATGATGAAAGCCAATGGTTCATTTGATCAGGCAGATATTTCCTCCTCATTACTAACTCATGTCTTTTGCTGCTTTTATTTCTCACAAAAGAAAAGGTTTTTTGATGACTTGATGAGGCAAGAGAGGAATCATCATCATCATTAAAATGCAGGGAATACTTACATCCATTGTACCTGATAAGGTTACTTGAATACAGAAGGTTTCAACCCTGGATATATGTGTACTGTTATCATTTGTGAATAAACACACAGTGCTTGGAGTCAATATAATTTAACATTTTCTTGCCAATAAAACCAATGGATAACTTCATTTAGCAACTGATGATTATAATTACATGAAGTGGGTGGAATATTATTCCAAACTCCAATTTATGTTCTATTTCATTAATCATAATACACTGTGTCTGATTGCTATGGAGTCAAAGCAAGCCAATGTTGAGGCAATCCTCATGAAAGTATGAATAGCTTAGCAGATAAAACGTGTATTCAGTCCTTTTTCCTTGTGCACCTGAGGATAATACAATACAACTGCCCTCAGATGACAGAATGAGCACAGGACCACATTTGTCTAGAATTGAGCACCAATAATATAGAGCAGAATTAAGAGAAGCAATGCAGTGATGTTTCCCTCAAGGGTCCTTTGACTGAGCTCTCTCAGCTGTGCACTATTGCTATTCTATACCATCATAAACAGAACACTGACGGGGCCTGCTTTGCTATTAAAAAATCTGATCTATAGGAGTGATCTTCCAGCAGAAGAGACAGCGCTGGTTGCAAAAGGCTAGCAATTCGCTGTGGATGCCGATAGAAGAGCGAGTTAAAGCAAAGAAAGTGACTGAATGTGTGCATGAAGCAAAATAACAAGGACAGAAGTATTTGTGAAATAAGGTATCTGAAAACAATGCAGCAGTGCTCTTATGACAACCTGTTTGTGCCTAAAGTCTCACATTTTCTCAGATATTCAACTAATATTTCATTCACCTTTTGTCTTCGAGAGGGATGAGTGATCGGAGACGTGGCACTGCATCTTATACACAGTGCACACACCATGTTGCTAGGAAACAGTAGCTCATGAATACCCTGCAGTTATTGCACATCAAAGGAGTAATCTTCTGATAGTTCACTGACTGCCTAAAAAAAGCAAAATGTTGGAAGGGTACCTCCTCACAGGAAAAACACACATAAATATTTCTATGTGATTATGTATTTCTAAATACTGCATACATATAACACAGATGCACTTTCCAACACAGCGGTTGTATTGGGACATGGTAACATATAGATGCACCTTTTTGTACAGTTGGTCTGTTACTTCTGATGTGCGACAATGTAACCAGTATACTACTTTTTCATTCATGTGTATTCATCATTCATCCTTTGTACTTCACACCTTATATTTATGAAAAAATGTTATACATCTATCGATAACGTATTAACCCAAATATCAGCCAATAACAATTGTTACTCGATCAATCGGGGCATCCCTAATAAAGATTACATTTATTTTGAACTTGCCCAATGGGACGACTGCAGGAGGCATTCCACTTGCCCGGAGCATAAGCGTTGATGTCGAGCCCTGCTGCATCTTCTGACTCTCAATGGAAGTGACTGAATGTATGCATGAAGCAAAATAACAAGGAAAAATCACATTTCAATCACATTTCTGGCACTCATGAAGACATAAATCTTTAAAACTAGTTGATAAAAGCTATTTAATTTCCTGAAACCCCTGGGCACTGGAGCTTTTAGCTAATATTTCTCAAACAGGAGTAAATAGTACATTTATCAGGGACTATTTTCAGCTGCGGACTAATACACATTTCTTGTGTAAGTGTGTATTTACAACAGTAGGACCAGGCATCTGGGCTTGACTCTAAATAAACTACTGCATTCCTGTTCATCAGGATGAAGGAAAATGTTACCCAGTGCGACAGTGCAGTTGTTTTACATGTTTTAATGGTTTTTGGACAACGATAGAGGGCTGTGGCAAAGATAAATTAGTAATATCAGTTACACAGACTTTTTAGTAAGATAAATTCAATGTAGTTTTTGGTCGTCTAATGGGATTTGTTGACAAGAAATAAATATAGAATATCACATTTTCCTTATAAATGCTAACAGGCCGTGATCCAATTCATTGTATTCATCTATCTGCCTGTGCCATTGTCATAACTGCATTGTTAACTCACAGTCACAGCAGATTCTTAGCTATTGCTAGTAAGGGATCCAAATTATCGGACGTCATTATTGGCGTAAAATCCATTCGCGGTAAAGAATAATACTAGTGCTGGGCAAGTTAACGCGTTAATTTCGCGTTAACGCATTCATTAATTAACGCCGACAATTATTTTATTGCGCGTTAACGCATTTTTTAAAATTTATTATAATATATATATATATTTTTTTTTTTATTGAAAGACAAGAGACAATACATATACATAACAACAAGAGGATGACAAGAACAGTGGGATAAAAACCAGCAAACATCCTATAGTCAGTTGTGAATGTGTGTGTGTGTGTGTGTGTGTGTGTGTGTGTGTGTGTGTGTGTGT
>NW_022280090.1:218539-260297 GCF_004355925.1 Anarrhichthys ocellatus | reverse complement strand
GTGTGTGTGTGTGTGTGTGTGTGTGTGTGTGTGTGTGTGTGTGTGTGAACATGTGTGTGTGTATGTCCTTGAGCCTTTTGAGATGGGAAAAAAAAAAAAATAATAATAATAATTAAAAAACAACAACAAAAAAAACAGGTAAGTATTTTTAATTTATTATTATTGTAACAGACAATTATTATTATTATTATTATATTATTATTGTAGCTTGCCCAGCACTAAATAATACATTTCTCATGTATCTATGAATAATTCATCAGCAACTGGTATATCATGCATCCCAAGTATTTATGTAGATTTCACATTAAACTTCAATTTGTTCTTTTTAATTTTTTTTATTGATTTCAATGGACTATGTAAATATTAGACATTAAATCCCCATTGGCTGCATTAAGAGAGCTTAAAGTACATTTTCATTTGCAGGTTACTATGTATGACTATGTATCTAGTTTATTTATATCTGAATACGTAATATATGGCCCCCAAGTTTTGGGGGCCATATATTTTCTTTGGTAAGACGAAAGTTTTATCTTATCGTAGTACAGGATATAGTCTAAGAAAAAGTATTCTCATTATTAGAATTATAACACCATCAGTCTTGATGTATGTAAATAACACTATAAGAAGTATTCCATTATTTTTGTTGAGATACTTTGTTCCTGTGTCACAACAATCGGCTTATCCTCCCACTTCACTACTAATTAAGTTGATTTGGATTTCATTCATTTTGTTAGCTATTCTGAAGCAGATGTCATAAAGAACAATATATAACTGTGATCAAAAGCACGACAGCAGACAAAGATGTCATTTGTCGACTTATCTCTGAGGTTGGGTTTTTTAAAGAGTACACACCCATCTGTCTTTAAACACACAGTCAGTGATCATCTCAACATGTTGAGTCCACTGAACGACGCTTCTAATTGAGCCCAAGGGAAAGAGGGGAACCAGACGAGTGCTGTATGTAGAGATCCCCAGGTTAAAGACAGACACTCGGGTAACATGTTTCCCTCAGGGAAGGAAAAAAAACAAGTGCGAGGAGGTGGGTAAAGCCTTTACAATGAAACTAGGCCATTCTAACAAGGAATGATAAGGACTGTGACAGTAGAATACAGAGCCTGGTATATAGCAGCCAGGGTCTCTCACATTCACTGCCAATATTGCTTTAATTTGCTATGCACCATTTCACTCTCTCCTCTACACTCTGCGGACCTCAAATGCATTATCATATTGTATGCTAAGTATATTTCCTTTGGCATTCTGACAGGGCGCTGTTTCACTTCTGACAAGAAAATGGCAATGTCGGACAGTCCACCACTTCTGTCCAGACTGAGATATCTTAACAACTATTGGTTGGATGACATTTAGATTTTTGATGGTGCTGTACACGGTTCTCATGCTAATCTCCCACAATGCAAGACACAAAGGAAAATGGATGAGATGTTCTAATACAACAATTGACTCAGCATGAAAAATAATTCCCCAACACCAAGAAAGGCACATAAGTACACAATCAATTGCTGTTATTATCTTGATAAAATTAACTCTTACACTTGATCACTTGATTTGAAGCTACAGTATACTCCCGGATTTACTTATTGCGCTTAATAGCTCCAACACTTCTGCAGCTCACAAATTTTCAGTCAGACTAAGCTAAAGCCCACATTGTAAAATAAACATGACTTACAGACAGCCGTTGTTCTCTCTGATATGAATCTGGGTGTCTATCCCAGCTAATGTTAGAAAGAACTCTTTTTGACATCCTCAGTATTACAACTATTACAATTATTCTTTTACAGGAGCATGAAACCATTTTTACAATATAGGTGATTAGAAAACCTTAGTTGAGTTCCAACAGACGCATTCATAAAACGAGTACACAGTCACAAATAGTTACCATACAATTCAATTCAATTCAATTTATTTTTGTATAGCCCAAAATTACAAATTACAAATTTGCCTCAGAGGGCTTTACAATATGTACACATTTGACATCCTCTTGTCTCAGGACCCTCACATCGGAACAGGAAAAACTCCCCCAAAAACCCCTTTAACGGGGAGAAAAGAGGAAGAGACCTGTGGGAGAGCAATAGAGGAGGGATCCATCTCCTAGGATGGACAGAAGTGCAATAGATGTCATGTGTAGAACAGGATAAGTGAATTACAGCACATTCAATGTAATTACAGCACATTCAATGTATAACAGAACCCCGGCAGGAGGCAAGACCTGGTCCAGGTATAACCCGGATACACAGGAGCCTGTGAGGCGAGAAAGCACAGAGACTCTGGTGAAGAAGCAGGTCAATAATGTGCATTAATGGTATCGGTAATATGAATTAGTAATGTGAGTAATAATAAAACAGACACAGATACAGACACTTAACTCATAATATAATTCTGTTTACTGGCAAGAGAAAAATCTAAAATATGTTTCCTTATTTTATAGGCTTATAAGTGGTGAAAAATATCAGAGATATCAATATATCATATTTCATTAACCATTTTCTTTTTATATATACTCATACATGCAATCTCCATACTTCAAAAAATTATATATTTTGAAGGGACTTTGTAAAACATCAAATTTGACAAGGAGTATTTGTCCTTTCCATGAGGGATTCTACAACAACTTAATTTGTGTGGACTTTGCAAAGAAGTAGGTCAAGTCTAGATAGAGCCAAACTCCGTCCCTGAAGCTGTTCAAAATCATGATTTATTGCGAGCCATTCAAACCCTGTCACCACCAGTGACACTGTGGATGACACTGTAGGTAAATGTGACGCATCGGCTAAAAAAGCATTCTACTTTTATAAGCAGAGAAGTGTGTCTGATCACGGAGAGGATGGCAGCTCCTACAGTAATACATGTACACAGTGAGCACAAGATGCACAAAAGGAAGTGACTCCACGTTTTTAATGTAATGTTCCACTTTCCAGGCAAATAGTCAGCATGGCCCACCAAATATGATGACTCACGTTTCAACAAATGTGGTTAACACTGAGAAAAACTTGCTCTGATTATGTCCACAAAGCTTTGTCCTTTCCCATCTGAAAGAATTAAAGCCCAACAGGGAATACGCTTTTCCATTGAGGCAGGTTGGCAACAAACTATATATATTATGAGCTACCAGGGAATGTTTATTTCCAACAGGCTCACTTTTATACCCCGGAAACTATGATTTCACTGGATTGATGGGCAGTTAAACCTTCTATTGAGATTAATATTAAATGCTCATATTTTCTGGATCAGGATATCCTTGTACCCATAAATACAGCTCCACTTAAAATATCTTTGCACAATTACTCTTTGAGACAAAATGTGTTGATACAGCTTCTTTGCTTGTAGCTCTTCTCACTCTGTGGAACAATTATCCTGAACCCTTAACCAAAATGTTATAATTTCTTCTTACTTGTGTTAAGGTCTGTGTGTATGAGTGTGGTGGCAATTCACCACACTCATAATTCATAAAACTGAAATATATTTTTACATTTAATCTATAGTTGATGATGCTGTATTTCACTGAAGCACACACGACTTTGATGCAGGTAACAGTTTGGTTACACAATAATGTTAATTTGTTAACATTAAAGTGTTAAAGCTTCTGTAATGGACACAATTAAGTACCCCCATGTTACCAAAACACACAATCCCCCCCCCACCCCAAAAAAAAAGAATAAATATTGAGGCCCTGTCCTCAGTGGTCCCATGTTGGAGCTTCAGACCTTTCTCTTGTTAAACAGTGTGAGGAATTGCAACATCAAAGACAAAATCTTAATTTCTGAAAGTTGTGTTGAATCTCGGTGTGTAAAGAAACATTACATAAAAAACTTACTTTAAACGTTTCAAATCATAGCTGAAGCTTTCATGACTTCTTACTTTTGAAGTCCTACCTCTAGCTTAATGATGTGTCATGACCCTGCCTTAGGGACTCAGCTCAATTTCTAATGAACCTGCTGCACAATACTCTGTACAAAAGTAAACACTTTAGCTTTTCTTTTCCTACGTTAATATAATTTCAGTGCAAGTGTCAAACCTGAAGCTGATATAGCTGGTGGGTATCACAGTTTATACTGTATTTCTTTCCCCTGTGCTGCAAGAAAATATGACACTATTGCTTTTTGCCTCAAGGTAAATTTTAAATTCACCACTGGGTCTGAACAAGGTCTCCAAATGCCAAACCAAATGTATGTTCAACCATCTGTGACAAATGCTATTAGTCCCAAAGTTAGATCATGGAAGTAACAATCACAGAAACAAATATAATTTAAAAAGAAAAGAAACAAACGTCAATGTTCCTATCTAATCTCACATGGGAAGACATACTGGACAGAACAGCAAGAATGGTTAAAGGACAATGGCTTATGAAACCAGACGTCTTGCACCAATCAAAAGCCAATACAAACAGCTGATTAAACTATAAGCTGAGGTGCTGAGCCAAAATGAGAAATCTACTGTGGAGGTAATAGGCACTCTCTCTGCAACCACACTGTATCTTTCATCAAGAGCTTAACCACACCAGTCCTCACCGATGTGTCAATTAAGTGTGAGGGATAAGATGGTGCAGTCTGGTTTCTGAGTTTCTACAGCAGAGCCAAATATAACGCTCATGAAAGTGACATATTGCAGCCTCCTAATTATCAGCCACCATCTGCATAGTGTCTGAGGAATCATAATGATTTGTTTGGAGATTCCTAAACAATGAGCTCTGACAAACAAACTGTGGCATAAGGCGAACCAATGCTATGTGATATGTATTAGGGGTTGACATTTTGGTTACTGCATTAGTAAGATATTCATAATACAATGAAGATCTTAGTTCTTGCTCTCCATGTGAAGAGTGATGCAGATGATGACATCACGTAATGGGAAATAAGAGGCTGGATTGTAACATGCCTTTTAGGAACATTATCGTTCATTTAGAGGCGTCTTTCTGGCAACCGGATGAATGCTTTTAGCTCTGTTTTGGTCTCCATCAACTCCTGAATGAAATAAACTGAAGTGTTGGCTCATCACTACAAACAACCCCTTTAACATCAAACCCATCACTAATATGAAAATACAGATTACTGCAGCTGCTACTGACGCTGGCGTCCTCGCAGGGTGGAGGAGGTTAAAAGGAATAGGTCACAGAGACCGTTCTATGTGACGATTTATACCTCTTTAATGTTTGTGTGAATGTAGTGTGGAGCTGGAGCCTGTAGGCAGTTAGCTTAGCGTAAAGATAGGAAACACAGAGAAATAGCTACCCTGGTTCTGTTTTAAGGTTAAAAATATGTCTATTAGCAACCTCCAAAGCTCACTAGATAACACATTGCATCTTGTTTGTTTAATCTGTGTACAGAATTTTAAAAATGATACATTTGTTGTTTCAGAGTTATGTGTAACAGTGTATCCATCTATCCAATTTGTATCGCCTCCAATGGTTAACTTGCAATCTAACTGTGGCGCCAGGAAGATGTTGATTTTACACTTCGGTTTGTGCACAGATTAAACAAATTTCCAGTCTTTATGCTAAGCTTCTGGCTCCAGCTCCATACTTAACGCACAGACATGTGGTGGTATTGTTCTTCTCATCTAACTCTTGGACAGAAAGAGAACAGGCCTATGTCCTAAAATGTTGAACAATTCCTTAAATACTATACCAGTGCCACTACGAAGAAGCACAAGCAGGGGAAAAATAAAGCAATCTCTCGATCATGTCTTTAGTAATTTACAATTCTAAAATCAGTCCCGTTTTGCATGTTAAGCTTTCTGATTGTGGCAGCCCGAGATTTTGACATTAATCCTCAGCTGAGCTGTGACTTTAGTTAGCTCAGCTGTGCTGGATGAGCTAGCAGTATCGAGTGGAGATGGACGCTTCCTCTGGGTGGTGATACGGTTTGTGGATGTAGTCTAGTCCGTGGATTAGATTGAGTGACCGGGTCATGACTTGAAAAAGACATTGCTGTTGTGCTTTTCAAATGTATGTTTTTCGAGTGCAACTAAGACCAAAACAATCTAGATACATAAACAGCACTAAAGGTAAGATTTTGGGGTGAACTGTACCTTTAAGCATCCTATAAATCAACTATCTAGATTATTTCAAAAGATTCTGAGCCAAATTCTTGAGGAGTGCAAAGAAGTCTAAAGAAGACTCTGGAACAATTCAAAAGCATTGACACAGTCTGAAAGCCAAACACATCTCACAGGGCTCACTGTTATAAAAGCACTCAAGGAAGTCCAGGGAACTGCTCTGCATACGTGGGAAAGTTTAGATATATCATAGGAAATCCTTGCAGCTCACTCTTATGTGGTGTGACAACCTACAAATGTTTTCCTTGCACTCTCACTCTGTCTGGTTTCACCTGAAAATTGTGCTGCCAATAGATATTACCTCCTAAAGACCTGTTTAAAAGATAGTACAGGGAATACGTGTCACGGAGACACAGATGTATCTGTTCTGAGACCAAAGAAAATAGATGTTTTCCATTCCTGTTTTATTCTGCAGTTCTTCCTCCCTGTCTCATTCTGCCTCTGCAACATGCTCACTCTCTGCTGGGATCTGACACGACCGACCTGCTGACTGATGCAGTAATTGAAGGACAGATGATAAACTGCGTCGGCCTACTTCTACGGCATGTATGCTTAGTGCTGATAGGAGAAGAGATTAAACCAGCTGTGGAAAACAGCCAGTGTGTGAAAGCATCATCACTGTCCAATTAGAGGTTTTAGATTACTCACTACCCACGTAGAGACCAGCTCTGTCAAACAGATTAGTCAATCAATGCTGTTTGTGTCTGAATGATTTAACCTGTCATGCTAATTGTGAAAACATTTAAAACTGTTTTTTTTAAATTGTGAAGATAATGTACAGCATCTGTACATGTATACATTGTCTTACCAAAATAATAAGCAGCATTTATGTTTAAGAAAAATGGACAAAAACTAAGATTCATTTTGTAGCTAAAAAGTAAACTCTACACACTTTTATAAACAGAATACAACTTTGAGGGGAGTTACTATGGGTGAATAGGGTTTTATCACCATGAAACATAGTTGATAACTTACGCTAAGACAATTCTTAGACCGTTAATAAGGTTTCTGAAAGGTTATGTTTAAATATGCAAAATCGCTTGCATTCTTTTCCATAACAGAAATCTGAACATTGGATAAAGCCAAGTTCAGATTCTTGTTTCATTCTGGTGACATATTAGAATCAAAGATTTTAACAGAGGGATCTCTTTATATCACATTTCAGAAAGTACTGTCAGCCATTCAAATAATCATTTATAATGTATTAAAGATTGCTTGCATATTGCAAGACACTAGAGGTGAATAGGTTTTATGTAAAAGCCTTTTCTGAAATGTTAAATTTAACTCAAAATTTTATTTGCAAATGAGTCATTGTTTAATTCTAACCTCTGGTGAATTTAGGAGAAATCTAAGGAAACAAAAGTGAAGTAACCTAAAAACCTAAAATGTTATAAAATGTCTCACCTTAAACTATATATACCCACTGAGTGAGTTAGGTCCTAACCTAATAGAAGAGCACCAGTTAAACATGTTCTAGCATGCAAAAAAACGAAAAAAGAACTTGGTATACGGCAGGCAGTAGCCTTGGGGCTCCAGACCTCCAGAGGCCCCACAAGCTCAATGTTCAGTGTGCAGTTGGTTGTGATAATTTAAAATTCCCCTCTAGACATGAATTTTTTAAGACATATTAAAATACATGGAATAATAATTATGTGTCCGATAGGATTTTTCCATAAATTATAAAAAAAACAAGAAAAGTGTACTCAGTAGAGTGCAGATATATTGTGTGATTGAATGAGTACAACCCACAATTGGCTAACCCGGCTGGTTATGAAAACAAAGCACAGTGAAACTCGGATTACAACACACAGAGGGAGAGGGACTTCATTCTCTGCTAAGGCAGACAATACTCCACTACATCTTTACATAATAAAATAGTGGTTTGCTGCTATAACAATGACTGAATATAGCCAAGAGAACCTTTAAGGTTTGTTAAATATCATGATCATGGCAAATCAACTACGTTTAAGGGTAGGCAATGAAGGAATGGAATGGAAAGACAAAACAATTAATAAAAAAGTGAACATGGATTGCAGGTTTGCGCCTGGATCAGGGTCGGAAATTCACTTATAATTTAGCTGGTGGGCTAAATTCAAACCCTGGACTGGACCTAACAACCAATATCCTGCAGGAAAGTCTTACATGCACATCTATCACTCTGACCTCCACACCTGTCACTCAATGTAAGACAAACTACTTCCTGCATTGGCACTTGATGGAAATTATGAGGTGTGGAATGATCCAATATGGATAGAATTTCTATGGACACTTGCCTTATCTTATGGCCCTATATTATAGCAGGGCCAATGTGTCAAATTACTTTTGAGACCTTTATTAATTAACACCAATCTGGCAAGGGACAAACCTGGTGACAGGTACTGTAGTACTCCAGCAACGGAGTACTGGTGAGTATCTGGGGCTTCAGGCAGAATATAATGAAGCTAGCATGTGTGGTGTGTTGTGTGCGGCACACGTTGGGTACTTAAAGATGACAGTGCACAGAGAGTGGGTCAGGGGGCACCCACAACTAATTGTTGCCCTGGTCAGCAGAAGCTGGGTTAATCCAGCCAGAACAAACCATTGCACACGTCTGCTTGTGCAACACATTCTTACTACCAACTTGTCAAATACATCAGCTTGGTCATCGGCCCTACGCTTCATACTGCCTAGGACCAGCCCCTAGATAAGCTGCTATAGGCCTACACTGTGGGGGGACTTCCTAGGATACACTGAGCTCCTCTCTCCTCTTCTCTCTCTCTCCTTTTGTATGAATTCATGTCCCATTAATGCTCATTACTAATTTTGCTTCTTCCCCGGAGTCTTTGTGCTTTCTCGCCTTGCAGGTTTATATCTGGACCCTGGTCCGGCCTCCTGCCATGGTCCTGCTGACACCCACTGCTACTACTATTATTATTAGTCACATTACTATTTCTATTACCGATATCATTAACGCACATTACTGACTTTGCTTCTTCCCCGGAGTCCATCCTGATAGAGGGATCCCTCCTCTGTTGCTCTCCCTAAGGATTCTTCCTTTCTTTTTTGTCAACTGTGTTTTGTGTCAGCATTAGGATGGAAGAAGAGTATTTAAACATTTCAGAATAAAAATATGAGTTTTTGGGAGCATGTGGGTGGACAGAAGTAGACCAATGCTGCAGGACTGTTTTGAGACATTTGTTTGGACATTTAAGCTGTTCACAGCCTCTTTTTTTCCATGAAAGAGCAGACTGAAAACTTTTTACAGCCACCTCTCAAGTCTACAGAGTTTAAGTGTTTCAAACGATACTGTAGCTTTTGGGTAGAGTATATCACTTTAACAGCCTGCAGGTGCTTGGGTATTTCACTGCACTGCCTGTCATCTCCTTGGAGAGCCTTCCCTGCTGCTTTTGTTTTAGCACAATCATGAGTCCTTGAAGCTGACAAACTGCTTTAATCTGGTTTTAATGACTGACGACATTGACAAGGAAACAAACAGCACCAGAGGAAGATGCACCTTCGTTTTGCATGCACAGTGAAATGAATGAACCTCATCAGATGGACTCATGATTCATAATCTACAGACACAGGTGGGTGAGGTGAATGAGTAATACTCTCCCTCTCCTCGGAAATGACTGTCAAATTGCCCTTGATGAAGGCACTGAAGTTCTTATTCAGCAGGAGGGCCACAGTACACAGTGATACCATATCTAGGGGGATTGTATTTGTTCTGTAGTGTCAAATAAAATTTAAAAAAACCTTGTTGAAATATAACATTAGTATCACTGTTGTGGTAATTAGTGGTGCATAGCATAGGGAATTTATTTTGTTAAAAGGAAAGAGGGAGGCTGAATTAAAATGATGTGAACTAAATCAACAACACAAAACTGAATTTGTACCTTACTGGTACTAAGTATTTAACAATAAAATACATTGTTTTGTTGACATTTTCTTCACAAAAAAATGTAAACTGGATGGGCAAACTCCCATGAGCCATCCAACAGCCCTGCAAGGGTAAAGAGCTGGTCCACTGTTCCACAGCCGGGGCTAAATCCGCATAGCTTCTCTTGGATCTGAGGTTCGACAATCGGTCAGAGTCTATTTTCCAAATCCCTAGAATTAACTTTCCAGGCGAGGCTGAGCTGTGTGATGATTGGAGCAAACTCTTCGGCTTCCCTTTTTAAAAATGGGAACCACCACCCGAGTCTGCCACTCCACATGCACTGTCCCCGACCTCCACGCGGCACTGAAGAGGCGTGTCAGCCAAGATAGCCCAACAATGTCCAGAGCCTTCAGCATCTCAGGGTGAATCTCATCCACCACTGGCTTCTTCTTGCTTCTGAGGAACTTTTGACTACCTCAGCGACCTCTGCTAGGTATACGGATGGGTCTTCCCTCAGTCTTCAAACTCTGCCTCCTCCACGGAGGACATGTTGGTCGGGTTCAGGAGTTCCTCAAAGTGTTCTTTCCACCGCTTCCAAATTAATTTCTGTCTAGTGAAAATTTGACTAGAGACAGACTCTGTCAAACAGCCAAGAATTATTGCTGTCATAGGTGATGAGGAATGTCAGTAGAAATCAGTTTGACTGCTACCAAGAGATTGACAGGAGAAAGTAGTAAAGAATAGTGAGAAACTAGGTTGTGTGATATCCGTGATATTGTAAATGTTTTACTTTTCTAATCAAGGTCATCTAATATTCTGGCCAATAGGTTAGATTCCTTCATTGTGCGATTACTAGATCTGGAATAGACTATAGTACACAAATACTCGGTCAGAGAAAAATGTGAGAAGACCTGAACATACATATAAACACATTCAATTTGTTTATCAAACAGGTCAGAATGCTGCCATACTGTTGATCTGATCTCTAAGGTCCACAAGACCCTAGAGATTAGATCAACATCATGTTTATGAATAAATCTTGTACCATTAGGCAATGTCCCAAAGTATCAAGCTGGTAAAACAATGCTTAGTATGTTTTGTATTCACTGTTAAAGAGAGACTAGAGTGTGAAGAGACCAAACAGAACATTAGGGTTCAAAACACATTGTAAATCCCTGCGCCACAAAACTGCTAAAAAGGTGTTGCAAGACACCTCTCCACTCATAATTCTCATGTGCCATCTCGTATTCTGAAATTAGGCTTTACGGTAAATGTGTCAGAGCTGAACATCAAGGCTGAGAGAACATGATAACAACTTTAATGGTAAGTGCATGCACTGCGGACTGGAAACACGATGCCCAAACACTGATGACAAGGTAATGTACAGGAAATGTGAGTGCTGGTGAAAGGGTCGACACTGAAGGTAGTTTAGGGTTGTGTTTCTTCTACACAGAGATATTTGTCTTAGCAGTACCACTGTTACTGTTGTCATGCGATGAGTTAAAACTGACTTTCTTGAGGGGGAAATCATCCGTTGGAATCCTGGATTTAGGGCAGTTTCTTTATTAATGTTACACTCTTTCTCTTTTTTTTGAGGAGCTTAAAATAAGTGAAGACTCGACACAGTTTGACAAGTAGTGAGCCTGGAGAGATTGCTTTTTCAATGCTCTCTACAATAGTGTAATATCGTAGTTTCTTACCCTCCGACTTCAGGCCTACGCTCGTCATTCTCGCCGACTCACACTGCATAGACATGGATGTACGTAACATCTTAAATATATGTTCATGCTTGATATGAGAGTTTGATTGATCATACATCGCACAGATCTTTTTTTTCCTTCCCCCTGACTTGCTGCTTTTTAGTATTGTTGTGTATTTGCAGTGAGGGAAGTTTGGATCGGCCAGGCTACAGTATAAATGTTTGTTATGATCGAAGATGATAGACGGCACAAACAGAGCTGTTTTTCCTTTTTTATTGGCTGTTTCCAAGGTGAGAAAAAAGCACAGACGGCAGAAAGCATTAAATGAGCAATTCTACTTCACATATAAAAGCTCAATTGTTGAGTTTTTCTTCTTGTCTAATTCCTTCCAGAAACCATATTTATCCTCTTCAACTGGTAATCCATCACACTTCAGAAAAAAGGAGGCTTCCTTTGCACAAGTCCACTATGTTTGAGATTGAGTTTTAAACAGGGAGCAGGTACAGGATTTTCTTCAGAGTGAATCTAAGCTGCTGTACTGTATGGTTGTTTTATGTTGTACATGCTCTGTAACTACCAAAAGATGACTCACATGCCTGAATAGTTTGATGGGGATCACAGGTGAAGTAACAAAAGGCCATCTGATTTTCTCATTCATATTCCAATTGCCCTTTTCTCCACCTGATCCATAACAAGAGGCAGAGATGGGGAAGTATCTCACAGGGCCATTGCTATGAGGCTTATCAGACAGCTCATCAGCTACATGCAGAAGAATGGCATTCAGCGTAAGCAAAGCCTGAGATGGGGACCTTAAGATATTAGCCTAAATGATGACCACTATTTCCCACTGCAGAGAATAAGGTTGTTTGGTTGGACCGGCGCAAAATAAAGGCAACAGCAGCAAACATATATAATATATATAATAGGTGGCTGTAAAAGAGTTTGGCATATTTTCCCTTATTTCCCTTATATTTTGAAGACGATTGAGGGATATTGCTGCATGTGCTTATATGTAATACAATGAAAATGTTCGATATGTTTAGAACAGTAGGCCTGTTTGAGCTAAATGCGAATGGCATCATGCTCATAGTGACAATGCAAACTTGCTGATCTTTAGCAGGTACAATGTTAACCATGTTTACTATCACAGTTTAGCCTGTTAGCAACCTAACATTAGCACATTAGAACTAAACACAAACTACAGCTGATGATGCGCTAAATGAAAAGTCAAGGATGACCAAAGTTGTTGCAATTCATCCTGAGGGGACCATGAATGTCTACCAAACTGTCTGCCGATCCATCACATGGATATGTGAGCTGCTGGTGGCAGCAGATGAAAACCAAATCAAATCACCAAAGTCAGTAGGGTGGATCCTCTGGGGATCTTGCATGTCTGTACAAGATTTCATGGCAATACATCTCATAGTAGTTTAGCTATATCATTCTGAACCAAAGTGGTGGACCGACTGACAGACCGACATTTCCATGCAAGAGCCTCGCTGCTAGAGTAGCTGAAAATAATGGCTGAGCTTCACAAAAATGACCTCTGACCCTGTGAGGCTCAAATGTGACTACGACTGGTGAATGAAATCCACTTATTAAGTTTCTTCAGCGCTACTGGACAGGAAATTATTCTGCATATAGTGACAACCTTGGGCAGCTCAGACATACACAGGAGGGACGTGGGGATTTCATTCCTCCTGAGTTTTGACCCACATGAGACTTCCAGCAGAAAGGACCTTTATTAAAGAAGTGTGTTTTATTAAGAATACATTCTTACAAGGGGGGCTCGTCTATCATCATGGCTGCTCAGAGGTCCATTATTACAACAGAGTTATCGCTCCTGTTCCTGGTAACACTGCAGTGCTCAAACGGCTACTATAACGAAGAGTTATGGTGACCAAGACAGAGAGATATATAACGGCCAAGCATTACATGATGAATTGCTGCTTTGCCTGGGCTTATTTGCTGGTACTTAGGGTTGGCTGTGATGTATACTAAAAAGCCATGGCATGGTACAGATGAGGTTGGAGACAGTCTGTCAGGGTGGTTGGGTGTCAGACAGGCCAACAAGTTAAGAGATAGAAGAAGGTGGGGGTGAGAAAAACAGAACATAATGTTACGATTATTTCTGTTTCTAACATGTAAGGTGTGCTCTATTCTATTATCCCATCATCCATCACTACACCATGAAGAGGATATAAACAAACCTTTAGTGGAGAGTCATGAATATGGCTACTAGTTAGCTGCCAACTGAAATATATTTTAGATAGATTTCCTTGCAGGCATGCACAGAATAAGCAGGAAAGGTGTAGAACATAGACAGATATTCATAGACCTGATATACTGACTTATACTTAATAATATATTTGTAATATATTAAAGAATATTCGTGGTACTAGCCCATTTTTTATCCAAATGTAGGACAAATTTCAACCAAATTAGTAACTCATGTGGTAGAACGAAAGTGCCATGTGCTAAAACCGAGTGCTTACCACAACTGGGTTTAAAAAGTAACTACAGTCCATTACTGCATGTCCTCCCCTCTCTCCCCTTTCCCTGTCTATCTTCGGCTGTACTAATAGTTGAAAAATGCCCAAAAAAGAATCAACAGAAAAATAAAAAATAGAACTCAATTTTCAGAAGATGCTGTGCCCAACAATTACCACCCACTCTGTTGCATGGCAATAATAAAGTATTTTGTATATTGTAAAATTGGCAAAAGAAAATGCCAAATAATGTGCATTTCTATCCATTAACATCGTGCCCATTGTGATAAACAGCCGGTGACACTAGTTCTCCCGTTGAATACCATTAAACCACATCAGATGAAGAGGGAGGGCAATAATGCAATTTAAAGAGCGACAGCCACACCTCAGAAAATGTTGTAGATCATGCAGTAAACGTAAGTCACAAGCTTTATGTACATCACGATTTATTGACTAAATCTGTTTCCATTGCACTTAGTTGCATTTCTGTCAATATATGAACTTTTCTCAATTCAGTCAACACTTTATTGTGATACTTTCATGGAAACTCACCTAATGGCACTGCACATAACTAGATCTGATATACTGGAATGACATAATTTGCAATGTTTACATCAGTGTTCAACAGTTATTAACTTTTAATGCATCGCTATTCATTTACTGTGTATTCACCAATTGTGATGACAGGTCATGGTAACGTTGACTAGTGGAGGGAGATGAGATGTTTTGAGAGCTTTATGCCTTCAGGAGTTCTTCAGCAAATGAAACGCACATCAATTAACCAAATGTTACACTTCACATAGATGGTGAGGTATATCTGACACGATTCAACAGATTGCAGGGAAGGTTAGAGAAGTACTTTCTCAGGATTTACACCAATCAGTAAACTGCTGTTTTAGATGAGGAGAAGTACTTCCTGAGTATATCTATTTACCTCACGCTTTTAGGAGGAATCAATATTGAAGTTTAGTGCTTAAGATCATTTTAGAAAGGAATAATATGCTAATCTTTTTTGGAAGTGTGTTGTGGGGTTATTCATGATGCAGCCAAGAATCACACATCAGGGTAAAAGCACGACAACTCTCAAGTAACTTAAAAAAGCATTTTTCCTCATCATGTCCATGGCCGACGTCCTGCATTGAAGCTTCATGTTTCACAATGTTGCCTCAAGAAATATAGAAATGAAATCATCTCATCCAGCAGTTGTCAAAGCCCTTACTGTTGTTGGAGAGTGTTCCTAACGCATTAATCATTGATAGATCTCTTTACAAAAGTAAAAAAAAAACCACAATTAACAATTAACAATTTTGTCGAGTCACGATTACCTTATTCCCAATATAGAGAAAAAATAATGCTCTGTGATAGCTCGTAATCTGCATGTTTTCATTTTATACAAACTTAATTCATAAATTGTCATTCAATGTCACCTCCAGTATATCATCCACATGAGAAATGGTTACTGTGATAAAAAATAAATAAAAAAGAGCATTTGTGTTGGTTCCTCATCGATGGAGGAACCGTTCCCCTTGGCAATGCAATCCCATTTTACCTTCTACCTTCAACACACTGCTGTATGTCTGCTAAAAAATGAATGGCCATTAAGAAATGGAGGTCTCTCTGTTTATGTATATACATATTCCAAGACACCACTTATCATCTAAGTGAATTTCATAATGCAATCAATACTTCATGGCCGCACCAACTGCATCAACGCAATGGGAGCCCAGCCTCAAAACCGCATTGTTATTCAGGATCTATAAATTCTGACCGGATGACTCCGCATGTTTTTATTTTTTAATGTTTAATCTCAAGCTTTGAGGGAAAGCCTGTCCTCAGATTGGCAGCGCAACACAACAAAGTATAACAATGCCATCTAGTGGCAACACCAGACACAACATTACACTGAGCAGCACGTCTCGAGGAATCCAGTACATCCTGTTTGTCTGATTAGTACGATCTGCAGTGGAAGAAAAGTATCCTCTATTTTAAATGACTCGAGTTCAACGGCTAATCCACGATGTTGTTTCATAATGCTGACAAGGCCCTTTACGTCTTAACCTCACTCTAATATGGAGGAGAAATGTGATCTGTATGGTTTTCACTGCTGCTCAGCAGTGATGATCACTTTCCCAGAAACTATTTTAAAACCCTGCTGGCCACACACAGGCTGCAGACACCAGAGCCCTCATCTGGTGCCGGTAGATTGTAACTCTGAAGGTTGAAGTGACGGAGTTCGTTGATGATAAAAAGCAATAATCCATTTCCTCAACATCATGACTAATATATGTTGCTTTAATGAAATATCTATAGATGAATGCACTTATTGAAATACCACAAACAATTACTGCACCAATGCTGACCTGTCACAAGAGGTCATCTTCAATTCCTCTGCTGACACACATCAACAGATCAGTTCCACTGAGAGACTCAAAAACATCTTCCTAGTTAATCAGGGCTGAATGCATGAAAAACCAACAACAGTATTTCCTTAATTAAGATATTGAAATATCATTCTAATCAACCACACAGCCCAGACGTAAGAAGAGGTTGTTTCCTTAGAAATAGGAATGTCTTTTCTTTTTCTTTTCTTCAGGTTTTCTATCTGTCGACCTATCTATACATTCGTCTGTATTTCTGCCTAATTAGGTCTCTAAAAAGAAGAGAAGGGAACAAAGAATGTCTTATGTCCTGTAGCCATGGAGACAGAGGATAAGTGATGAGACGGTTGAAATGTCTTAATGATAATAATGTTTGTAAAAAATACCTAATTTTCTCTTGACAATCTAATGTCTAAATACGGTATCATCTATTGTTCAAAGAATGAGATTAGGAGAAAAATAAATAGTATCTGGAAAAGGAGTTTGTTATGTGTTGGACAGTTTTGTGTTCATTTATATATAAATGAAAAGGAGTCACGTGACCAGTCCGGTTTTACACATCAATTCCAAGAGAGCATAATTACTTTGTGGTCAGTAGACTGACTTCTTTCCCCAAGGATTTCCTGTTGATGTACTTTGAGATTTTGTAGGTCTTCTCCTTGTCTGATCAACAACACTGGCTACTAATGGCTTGCTATTATTAGTTTAAATCCTTGTTGCTTCTGGCAGAAATATACACATAACCCTGTGTGCAAGAGGATCTACCAACAGTAGAGGTTGTTGGGCAGCACATGTAAAAAGCTTTCATGAGCTGGAAATATATATTATGTCATCCAGCATCTGAAAATAGTATATTTATATAGTGAAAGATATAAAGGATTATCATTTCATCTCAGAGGCATTCTGGAACGTCTGTGGCAACATCTTAAAGAAATACTGGAGCTACAGAAAAATGTAGGCCGTTCATGTGAGAATGTTCTGCCAGCTCAAATGTCAGAAGGCGCCTCTGTTTACTGTTCTGGTTGAAACAGGGCAGACGCTTTGGATCAGCGTATCATCCATCATCCACTGGGCAGGGTAGGACAGGGTGAAACCAGTGACACTCTGTCTATTCCAACTGATGATAAAAAATCATCAAGATGCAAAAAGATTTATCACTCCATAACTGATTGTTTAGGGTCAGCGGGGTGAAAAAAACCCTGAATATTGGCTAATTAGTCACCATAGAAGAAGAAAAAAACAAGTTTTCTAAAGTTGTATTGTAATTGGTAATGATTGGTAAATAAAACTGTTTTGTGGAAAGTAGTCATCAAGTTGAATGTACTCTCCCAGTAATGTCCATGAAGGAGGAGCTGTTGTTACATTTTAAGGTCAGAAACTGTTTGAAAAAAGATTAAAATGTGTAAATTTGTTGAGGCCAGTATACAGCATGGGAGTAAAAACTATACCTGAAAAGCAGATTTTTGAGGAAGGAAAGTCGGTTACACATGACTGCATTCACAAAGATGTTGGGTTATTGAAGCATATATTTGATTATATTTGATCACAGTGATTCTGAGCTGGTTCATTTTATGTGAAGACGGCGGTGAATATTAATATTTGTAGGCATTCTTCTCAATTTGGCCTTCTGGGCAGAAAGCTTTACAATAATTGGACAAAATTGCACTGTTCTGCAAATAATTTGCTCAAAGTCATGTAATTGTAGGATTTAAAATTCCTAGAGGGGCTGATTAAGCTACAAATAACAAAGGAGAGGGGAAGGCCTAGTAGTACTACGATGAGGCATCTAGAGTTGATCTTTTAGTATTCTTTCAAACATCAAACGGTCATCCGGTAACTGCAAGGTTGGTGGTTCCATCCTTGGCTTCTATGTGTTCTGTGCCGATGTGTCCCTGAGCAAGAAACAGAACCCGTAGTCGGAGAATAGTACGTGAGTCAGAGAAGTTATTTCAGATGGCGTTCTCCAAAAAAGTGGTCAGTGAGACCAGAGTCTTTAACCAAGAATGGACAGACTCTTATGTTTATTCTTACCATGGGCAGTTTAAAACCAGTGTGTCTCATGTGTTCAGAGATCGTGATGATTGTTAAAAGCAGCAACGTGAAGCACCACTACAAGACAAAGCACAACTCTTTTGATCAAACGTACCCACTCACATCCGAAATTAAGTCACAGAAAATAAACAATCTAAGAGACAATATGATCAGAATCCTGATACATTAACTATCACTGACGTTGGGCGACTGAGCCTACAATTAAGGCTGCGTTTAAGAGCTTAAGTCAAGATTTCACATGCAATTACACTTAAGTATTTCACATCAAGTGCACTTTGTAGACCTACCAATGTGATAGAACGAGGGGACAAGGGAGAGCAATTTCAGATCTCCTTTAATTTGTGAAACATATTTTCTACTTAAGAAATTACCCAAGATAATTATAATTACTTCACAGCAGCTGTGAAATACACTCACTCCCCCACTGCAAAAAGCTTTTACAAACTAATTTAGCAGAATCTAATCTTGAGTATCATGTTAAGTTCACTGAGCCTGCTGAGCATTAAAACATCACACCACTAAATCACAGCAGCAGCATCAGCAGAGCCTCTGAGACAGAGCTGTTTAGATGCATTATGAAGACTGAGCTGACTTACTACGCAGGTTGGAAGAATCTGGGAAGTACATGCTGTGTTTTTTTAAACAATTATACTTATTAAAGCTGTGACACTGCTGATTGCTTCTTTGGCCCCTAAAGATGTGCCGATGAATATTTATTGTACTGACTCTTCATTTTCCATTTTGTTTTACCCCACTGTCAGTAAACATTACATTTTCTCATCATTTTTTTTAAACTTTTGCTCTAACAGTTGGAGGTGTTTGGCACTGTTCATCATCGCTTTCATAACTGGCACATATGAGTTTTTTAGATCTGCTGCCGTTATAGTGAAGGTTTGGTTAGCTGTGGACGAAGTCTCCGTGGCGTCACCCATAGGTTTCTGAAGAGCCGCCGTGAATCTTTATACAATTCACTTGTTTAAATTATATTTATGCATGAAGTTATGCATGATTATGGGTGACAGGTGGGAGCCGTCTCGGGTCACTCGACACGTGCTGTCTCCTCGGCTGCGTCATCAGCTCCACCGTCGATCCACCCCTTTGCTCATTTTTTTAGGATAGGTCGCGAGTCAAGCTGTGTCTTCACTGCAGAGATGCAGACACCCACATTGAACTTCACATTGTGAAACCTATGGGTGACGTCACGGAGACTATAGGTCCATACTTTATACTGTCCATGGTGCTTCCCTATGAGGTCTGGCTAAAAACAGTGTTACGCTGCTTCCGACTTTGTTCCTTGTGAGGACTAGGCATTTAAACAAACAACAACTGTTATTCATCAGGTTGATTTTTGTATGATGATAAACATTCAAAAAATGTAATATTTTCCATAATATTCGCTATTTGAATTGCAGATGAATAGGCATTTAACAGCCTATTTTGATAGTGGAACAATGGTCTTAGAGCAGAGTAAAATTGTGCAGTATGAAAGCTCTACTGTGTATATAACTGTGTATATATTAAGATATACTGTATTTACACAGTAGAGGTTTCACAACATGCACTGTGTTGATCCTACACTTTCTAGCAGTGAGCCAACAGCCTCCTGCTTTTTTTTGCATAATATCTACCTTCTGTTAGCAGTGGACTGAGCAGCATAAATTGGACCCATGTCGCCAGTAAAAGGACACCCGCATGGGGGTGGGGGGGTAAATGACCCAGTAGTGCCAAGTCTGCAGTACTCCAAGTGTCCCAGCATGCACCAGCAACAGGTGGCGCCTTCATGAGTGCCCTGAGTGTTGCATGACAGTGACAGCAATGGGTTTATCACCACGGTCAAGGGGAGAGACAGGCGAGAGGAGGGGGAACAGGAGTTAAATGTCAGTGGATGAGACGGTAAAAGTGTGACTTAAGTATGTTTTGATAAATACGCTGAGGGAGATGGCATCTGGGGGAAAAAAATCCCCAGTTAATGATGATAAGTGGTATATAGGCTCTACTCCTCTTTTTCCATTATGGTGTGACGAAATGAAGCAGATCGCCTGTTAGCTGAAAATAGAGACATCTCAGACATCCCAAACACTCCCTCAGCAGCCGCATCACATGATGAACAGAGAATTCCAGGGAGGCCACGCTGACCTCGACCCCATGACTCTCGTGCAGCTAAAAGAGCCTCTGGTCATGACTCAAGCTAGTCGGGCGACCCCAACCAAAGACTCTCAACCAATCACGCATCTTGTGACCTGCTTTGAAATGACCGGATACTTAACATACGTAACATCCAACTCCACCAGCCAACACACTTTAAAGAAGCAGCGTTGAGTGAAAATACTAATGGATGAACAAAATGACTCAAGTGCAGTATTATGTCATTCCAACAGTTACTAACCCCCCCCCCCCCACAGGCTCTGCAGGCCGAGCTGACCGACATCCACACTCACATCCATCTTTACTCGGGGTGAAAGTAGCAACCACTGTTATTATTATTTTCTTTTTATTCTTAGTGGTCTATTTTTTTAGCACCGACGTTGTGCTTTTGTGGTCTTTCTGAACGAAAAAGTTCTCCATCAGTAATTCATTATTATTAATATAATTTACGCTATTATATTCAATCAAATATTGCTTTAGTAAGTTTCTGATGTGAGGAAATTAGACCGTCTCTGACAAATGGCATGAAATATTCCAAAAACTCCAGAATGTTACTTTAAAACGTCACTCCAGTGTCTCTCCAACCTAACCAACCTTTCAGCCTTTGTTAACTTTGTTTTTAACTTAGAAACCGTAATCGTACTTTCGCCTGGTTAATAAATACCATCACGTACATTGTTGAACTGTCCAAAGACTGGTGGTCAAATAAAGTTTTTTAGCTCTTAATCAATCTCAAGAAGTGCAGCTTCAAGTTCAGCATAGCACCTGCTCTTTTAAGGAACATCTAATCACCATAACCCTGCTTGTACGCACCCACCTAATTAAGAACTAATTTTGTCAACGTTCAGCTTCAACTTCCAGCTAATGGCCCCGTGAAAACCAATTGAGCTCAATATGCTGTGTTGACAGGTTGACACCAGCTCCCACTCTTGCGATGGCAATGCGCCAAGATGTGGCCATTTTGCATTCCTGCTAAATTGTCAATTAACATGTATGAAGACCGTATCATCTCTGATATCGAGATACTACAAGCGTCTGTTCAACCGTCTGTTAACTGTGCCACGACCAGAGCTGTGTGTGGCCATACAGCCAGAGAGAATTCAGTGTCTACTGCACACACTTGTCTCCTCATTAGAGGACAATATAGAATGACCAAAAAGGTCACACCTTGAATTTGATTTGAACTTTATTATTTAGCATCAAGGAGATTATACTTCTTCTTTACTTGAGTATGTTTTCTGCTATTTTATACTTCTACACCATTCGATATATATTGTACTTTTTACTCGACTACATTGAAAGCTATAGTCATTAGCTACTCTGCAGAGTTTACGGGCAAAATTAAAATATAGATTATATATTATTAAATAAAATTAAAATTAAAATTAATATATATTTCCACCCCTCTGAGTTGTATTGTATTACCACAAAAGAGAAAGACGGAAGGACTTCTGTAGTTCATTTTGCCACGTTCAGCTTATTTCACAAGACTAGCTCCACTCAATAGCTTCACATCTATGTAGGATGGAACAGCATGTTCCTCAATGCTCTATTAATCACACTGATAACACAGTTTAAGGCTGACTCTTGAGAGTTGAGATATTAGGATGGAAACTGACATTTTTCAGTCAAGTGAAGGTAATACCACATGTATAGCACACTGCTTCCACTTGATTCACATCAGACTGCAGGCTTTCTGGGTGTGATACGCATTTTGCTACGAGGGCAACTCCGGTCAATGTCTCATAGAACGTTTTCAGTAAAGTATTCCTTTGAACGGATAATTCTGCTAAAATTGAGTTTTCCACGCTGTTGAGTCCATGACGGGGACATGATGAACGCCACTTCAGAGTCAGAGTAGTGTGAAAAGTAAGCATTCCTTCACTCTGGAGGTAAAGTAAGAAGTTTAGCCGCCTCTTCTACACCACTAGTTGGGTGTGTGTGAGGGTGCGTGTGTGCTTCTAAGAGGTGAAAAGGTTTTATTTACTAGAACATCCTGGTTCAGAGGTGAGATAGAGGCCAAATCTTAATCTCAACAACACAGTGCAGCGAGAGATAAAACCATTTGTATCCCCATTTAATGTGTGGCCAATGCCAATAAACATGGAAATTACATATTAATAAATACAATGCTAGTGAACAAACTCCCTGAAAGGCCTGTGCAAAGCTACAAACTCTGAAACATTTTTGCAACTTCTTTTAACACCAAAGGCTTAAGAAATATCTCCTGATTTATATTTGCTGCTGTGGGCTGAGTTCAGACCAGGATGTATCAGCATAGCAAAGCTGTAGCAGAGCAGTAAATCAGACACATGGCGTGACCTCATCAGGCCCTGGCTTCTTACAAGGATTGGGGGCATTACCTTTCCTGATGGCGCTGGTGCACTCCCTGAAGCTCCCAAACATTATCCACAGTTGATAAAAACGTCTCTCTGATTCTGACACTATTAAAATCATTCTGATGAAAGTGGTGCAGTCACAGACACCTGAGGAGGAGAGATGGGGCACTGCACTCTTGCCTGGGAAAATGCAACCTTTGCAGTTTAGCTGCTCTCAGTGCAAAAAAACCCCTCTTCTATACTGTGATTTTCAAATAACATTTGATAACTTTTAAAGCAGCTTTCATGTCAAATGATGCAAACTAACAAAACGACGGATGCTTCACAGACAAATATCAAATACAGCTACCTACGTCTGGCAATAATGAAGCGGCAAAGTGCTACATTGACCGAGACGGATGAAAATGAAAGAGAGTGAGATAAGACGTCGCTTGAGGGAGCAGGCTCAAAGGAAGGACTGGAATATCAAAGAATAGGTAGATATGGACGGTAAATGAAGTGGAAGGAAGACAACAGGGAGCCAGGGGACGTGGAGTGTGAATTATGACAAAAATGATAAAAACAGATGCAGACACAGTTGCAAGGAGCCAGTAGGCATGTGGGTCAAGGAATTTGGAGAATACTAAGCGACCACTGTACATATACCTGAAAGCTTTAATCAGGAAAAAAAGTAAACAGCAGCATGAGGAAGCGAGTAATGGCACAAGAGGGGAGAACTTGGACAAGCCTGTTATCTAAGATTAGTCTTTTTAGTGTAAACTCCCTCTTTTTGTTACTACCCCTTCACCACTATTCAGGAAGGAAACACTGTCCGGGGAAACGTAATTTTGAAGTTTGTTAGGGAGGAAATCTCTTACTGGCCAATGTGAACAAGAGGAATGATAACTGCAAGCAAAACCACTTCAGTGTGCTTAGGTGCACCTGTCCATTTACTAGGTTAAAGATAGACTTGAAAAATGTGAACCTATCCTTTAACGAAGCTTTGCTCTCAGTTTTGCAATGTGAAATAAAAAGCCATTTTAAGACTGCTGAACCACTCCTTGGTAACATTACACCATTGCTCTTGCATTATTACACAGTCTATTACATATGATTTATCAAACATGTAAAATTAAGTTATTTAATGTACAAGATATGGGATTGGAAGCATTCCTATTGCCTCTCAACAGTTCTCAAAATGGCGGCAGTGCAAACAACTGCAACGGTGCTGATAGGGCAAACAGCGTTTACCTGAGGGGGAGCCGGAGGGTTGGACGTATACGCTTCTGCGATGACGACTGTTGGTCGGGTCTGCCGTATTAGAGCAGTGCAGAGCGGCGGCCGTGAGCTAACCAGCTCACATGCACACAGAGGGAGAGCCACTTCATCCTCTGCTCAGGTAGAAATTATTTCGTACAGAGCCTAAATCAATTTTATTTGTATAATATAAAAATAATATCAAATTCCCCATTGACATGAATGGGGTTAGCAAAATAATGGAATCACCTTTATTATAAGACAGCACAGTTCAACAGCCCCACAGAGTATATCATCAAAATGATCATGCAGTAAAATAAACACCACTAAACCTGATCATTATAACCTTCATGATGGTAGGATATATTTAAGATTGTTGGTCTTAGACTGCATTTGAGTTAGCTGGGTGTCCCCAATAAACATGGCAAATAACTTTTATGTAGGTGGATGTGTGTACCGCTTAAATAGATAATAAACTTGTTTGAACACTGAGTTGTTACATTATTTGTGGTTTACGATATCACAGTAATCCAAATATAGTTTGAGACAGTTTTGTATGCTGTCCGTCAACCCCAGCCAGACTTCACCCTGACCAGATGACATGGCTACAAGTTCCAGCATACAAACCAGAACATGCCTATGGTGTCATCTTTCCATGCAAGTAAACCACTATGTATGTTTTAGTATTAAGCACTTATGATTGTATGACATCTATTAACATGCAAGCAGCTACTGGTGTGACATGACATACAATATATTTCTGAGTAGCTTAACATCATCAACATGAAAGCAGTATTAAATAAAGGTTGCACCGTAGTAAATCTTTTGTTACATTTTTTTATTTGAAAATAACACATGAAAGCAGATCAGCACAGCTATGTGCCGTGACTTATATATTTACTAAGCATATAGACAGTGTATGGCTTATAGTAACAGAACCGGGACGACCACCTGCTAGAAAATGATACCTGGAGGCAAATCTGTTTAAGTGAGACAGATTTATGGTTGTTTATGTTTGCTGAAGGCAAAGCTTCCCAGCTTTACTGCTGGGGCAAGAAAGTCATGCGGTAAAAACACATTTCAGGGAGGTCTGTCATATTAGATTGTACAAATTAACAATACATCCATAAAATCCATATGCATCAGTAGATATGTTACATTTATCAGCAACATGCACGTGTGTTTTATCATACAAGTCACTCCAGTAATCAAATAATAAGTATAGTATACTACTATTTGTAAGGAACTAAGTTGTTTATATATAAATAAATGTGGATGACTTTGTAAGTGAAATGTTGCTTTTATTCCATCGCTTTATTCACTGTATGTGTATTTATGGTAAGGGTGTCTTCGTTGGAGTTGTCGATGCTCTTGATCAGGTTTCAGACGTTCACAGGGACATAAACCCGTAACAGCTGCTCCGTGTTTGCCACTGCACCCGCTGGGGAGGGAACAATGTGTCACACCTACACATCACTTCCTTATTTATTTTAAGGACAGTGGCTGGCAACATTTATGGTGCGTCTTAAAATAATACAACTCTCGACACGACATGCCACTGGAATACCAGTCTGTAATAAACGACGAGAGAGAAGAGCATTCAAGGGCTGCAGCCGTTACGCCTTAGTTTAGATGTAGCATATCATCTATAGCTTTCATTTACAGCCACAGACAGAACAACATTTTATAAGATGACACAGTGTTTAAAAGTATGTGATTAATAACTATTTTCATTCTAATGTGTTTGCTACGTTTTCAAATGCCTGCTGTAAAGAGTTCCTTGGTATCAACTCTCATGTGAACATGATCATTATACATTTCCACCCAAGTTTGTCAAATCAATTTTGCCCATTTACACATTTCTTCTTTTGTTAATTGAAGTTGGCAGGATGGTTATTAATATGTCCCAGTTGTCGTTAAGAATGAATCATTTCTACTAAACATAATTACAGGTAATCAGCCTTACAAGATAAGCAAATGCATCGGACAGCATTCTGACATTATCCCTGCACACAAACAAATGTTGATTTTGATGGTCTTCATGTTAATGTACTTTTTTTTTAGGTTTTATGCAGTTTGTGGTTTGTAATAAAAGTGTACTGAATGGCGTCATATGAGCAGGTGCATTGTTAATCATATGTCTATTCTTATAGACTTATAGACAAAATGAATATCCTTTAAAATGTTCTTGGAAAAACAGAAACAACGGTTTGATTGCACTCAGTCTTACCTTCTTTATTTTCATTAAGAATCTTTTAAGTCAGTAGGCTCCTACAATCACAATAACATTCACAGCACACTTACACATACAGTCGCTAACCTGATGAAGTCTTAAACTTGTGAACTCATATATCTAGATTTGAGGCTTGTAAACAAATACAACTTAATCTTCAGTTGTGTCACTACATCTGGTTAATGGGAACAAATTATATTTCAAGGAGGTATTTAACCTGCTCTCTGACCCACCCTCCACTGTGCCCCCTCTGTGCTTCACCGCCCACCCAGCCTCCAATGTCTTTGGAGTCATCACAAATACAAAAAAGCCTAAACAGCCTTTGGCAGTAGAGTTCTAGGCGGTAGAGGAGCATCAAGCACAGACTTGCATGCTGCTGGAGGGATCTATTACGTTGAAAGAAATTAGGAGAAGGCACAGTGTGACCAGAACTGCTGCCTGAAAGGGAACAGCGCTGAGAGCACTGAGGACTGTGAGCAGGTAGGTGGCCCTCAACACCAAAAGGCATGCTGGATGAGAAAATGTTGTGAGAGAGCAGAAATGGATTACTGCTCAGCCTATTTCTTGTAAGTCAGCCCCTGTAACATAAACAGTATAAATACAATGTCTACCATCACTGTTTTGCATCAGGAAGGCATTTTGCGAGCAGGTGCACAAATTGTAATGAATACACGCTTCTATTTTCCTTTGCAAAGCCCTGAACTTGTGCTTGAAGGGCAATGAAGTGACTCAGAGTACAGTTTTTATGTGCTATCTAATTTAAGATGCTCAAAATACAGTGTAACCATGTAACCTAACATGTAACCATGTTAATAATTTTGATATTCATTGAACATTGTACAGGATTTAGTTACACAGAGGACACACACATTTTGGTTTTGGTGCATGAAATCACTTTAGTAAGGCATGCAGGCTTCTCAGTTTGAATTTCACGGTTTTAAATCCGGGAAGCTGGATCACAGCAGTGAGGTCAGAGCTGTGAGGCTGTTGGTTGATGACTAACTTTAGACGGAGGTATCAAATCAATATGTAGCCCAAGAAATAGAGTTCTGCGTGAAGGGTGTGGGTTGTATTTTGGCAGAAAATAGGACCTCTTTTCACATTAAAAGAAATACACAGGGCTGTGGTTGATACTAGTCGCGCTGCAGCCGTTCTCTCTATGCCCGAGTCTCACATTATGCACATGCAGAATGTGTTTTTGTGAAAGGCAATTATCCTCAACGCAGTCACGCTTCACAGATCTGAACGAACACGATTAATTTCTCAGATAAGACCAAAACATAAATGAGAATACACACAGACTGATCAAAAGCATGCTGCCACCCACCATGCTACAGCGTTTGAACAACATATATCAACTTGTCAGCCCTCTTGAGCAAATCCAATGGGAAGCTCAAATAGCGCCATTGTCGCTCATTTGACACCAAAAAGCCCTGTCATCAGGTGCAGTTTTTGTGTGAGTTACACAGCTGAAGCTACTTTCAACACTTTGCTGCAGTCAGTGACGTGTGGAGAAATGCAGTGAGGGACACTGGAGAAGCTACCAGATACCATATCAAGAGTATGTGGTCAGTGGTGCAGAGATCTGCGTTGGGTGAATGTCTGAGACATGTCACGTAACGACTGAGATTACATAATTTGTTTGTCTGCTGTGCCGCATCTTGAGTGTCTTATATTTATTTCAATCTTCAAAAAAGCACAGCTGACAATGTATTTCATGTCGTTCAATTCGTTTAAGAGGTCAACTTCAAGTAATGTCGAGGGATTCGGTGTGCATGCAAAGATGACATCACAGGCAATTATCACAGGGATTTGACCATGCACGGACAGCTAAAGAAGCACGCTCAAACTGGCCAATCGCTCTGTTAAAGACAACAACGAATCGAGTGGAATTAGTTATGAGACAAACTGTCAAAATACTACAAATTATTATTAACACGAGGACCCTTTTTTAAATTAAGTTACTAACATCTATTCAGGTAAACATTCATCATATTTATATCAACACAATTGTGATTGTGTGTGCAGAACATACAGTGAGATTTCACACGAGGACTGAATGTAACACCTCCAGCTTGTTAGTGACATCAGGCCAAGTACATGCTCATCCATCTGACAGTTGTCAAGATCTCTTGAAAAGCGATATAGTCTGGTAATGTTTGGATCATGTACACACACACACACACACACACATATATATATATATATAAAGTTTACGGCAAGGGAAGGCATGTCCAGACTCTGAGGGTTGACTAAGGGTGAAAAGCTGGATATATTTTCTTTCTGCCACAGTGGACCAACATTTCAGATAGCCTGTCTCTAATTTGAGGCTTGGCGACTTGTTACAGTATGTTGCCTGCAGTGACAGCCAGCCTGCCTACACACTGGTTGAGATGTAATGATGTTATGTAGCCTTTTTTTTTTAAACTGTAACGCAGCCTGCAGCACAAATCTTTAGAAACTCAGGGATGGCGGCTGGAAAAGACGCTCAGGATCTATTGACAGCTATTTTGTCTACAACGTCCTCTCCCCCATGAGTCAGATGAGAGCCTCAGCCAAACATTAAACTATAAATGTGATGAGCTAAATCGGCAAAACTATTCCGTGGGTGGGAAGAGGAGTGTGCTTCCTTTAATGCAAAAGGGCCTCATGCCAAAATGTCTCCTGTTGCAGGCTGTTTTGCTTTTACCATATGCGTTGTGTGGTTCATTTTCAAGATCCACCAACAGCCAAGATCGCTGCTGGAGCCCAGCGCCTTTTCTGAGCACGAGCTCAACTAAAAATAAAATGCTTACTTTTCAAGACAGAGGGCTGTATTTACTATGAGAAACCAGGACAGGCTGGAAATATTTGAATTTTGAGGTGAAATATCTAAGATTCAGATTCTGTTTGATATTTCAGCTTACGCCCCTAAACATGTACTTCCTCAAACAGCTTCGCATTATGGTATAACATAATCACAAATACTTAATAATAATAATACAAAATGTGCCCATGTAACCAAATCAGGATAAATACAATGTATTTATTGTATAATAAATGCATTGTATGGTATATGATGGTACATGATTGCTACATCCCTGTACCATCACGTGTTTGCATTAGGAAGCACAAATGGTTGCAGTAAAAGTTTCTTTCAAAAGCATAAAAAAGGGTGTAGTGAATAAATGCTTCTATTTTCCTTTACAAGATCTGAACTTGAACGTGTTTAAAGAGCAATGAAGTGACTCAGAGTATAATATGTATGTGCTATCAAATGTCAGTACAGCTTACACTACAGTGTATTTAACCCTGTTAATAATTTAAATATTATTATAGATAAATAGAAAATGTGAAACCAAGGTGTCACAGGGTTCAACAAACAGGTTGAATGCACATGCTGTTGGAAAAATTTAAAAGCCTTCGATAAACCAGGCAGCACACTAGGTTGGGTTTGTATCTACTACAGAAGAGGGACATGATAATATAAATGAAAGGGTCATGCAATCAAAAGTTAGGACTATTTTGTGGAAAGTGAGGTGTGCAAAATAGCAAGCATTAAACAAAATCCTCATCATAGATAGCTCAAGCTACCTGGTGGAAATAATCACCATTATCATATTAGGTCGTCCAAGTAAATGTAAAGGCACGCTGTTATTCACACTGAGCATTAGAAGCAGAATTCAAACAGGACTCACCTCTTCATGTCAACAACATTTTCTGCTGCAAAGTAATAAGGACAATAATGTTATTTTCCCGTACGTAACCACACCTAAGTCCCTGTCCAATGAGAACGTTAGGACCTGTTAACTTGAGAGTCATTGGGTCAAATTTTACAAGAACAATAAATAGTGATGGCATAAAGCGATACATGTGACCTTTCATAACAGAGGATTACTCATCTAACAGTTAAACAGAGTCATGTGAGTCAACTGTGATCAACATAAGTGAACTTTAAAGAACATTCTATTCAAATATTGGTGGTGGAGAATAAATTTCCTCTCAGATAAATCTCTTCTCTCTATTAATCTTTTAGTATTTTGTTTTTCTAAAGCCTGTGAAGAGGCAATTCCAAATATAGTATTTCATATTAATACTTACTAATATTAAATCTGGACAGTGAGGCTATCGCAGTGGCAGTGTGAGTATTTGGAACCTAAGCCTCACTCTTCACCCTGCTTATTTTAGGCTGAGATAGGCCTTCATCTCATGTTGAGGCCAGCTGCTACTGTGAATGGTACTGGTTGCTGCCTCATACTGACTGGTCAGAGTAACTGCAGTGAGCTTTAGAAATAAATACCATCCGACTAGTTCAGAGCAGCAGAATTTCCTCCAAATATATTAAATAAATATATGACAACCTTTGGGTGGCATCTGCTTACATTTTCAAGAGAGTGAGCAACTGAAACAAAGACCGACACATCAAGGTCCGAGGAGAACGTCAGTCAATATCACGGATTTGCTTTTGAGCCATGCAAGTATGCAGTGCTAAATACTTCCTCTTGTATCTTTTGCAGAACCTTCTGAATCAGTGGCGCTCGAGAAGAAAGGAAAGATGTGGAAGAAGTCAAAGGTTACCGATCAAACTGCCGCTGGGCAGACGGGTAAGTGCAAGGTGATGGACACCCTTCTCTGATTGGGTCAGTCCAAGGGTTTGTATTGCAGCTGTCTCCGACCTTTATTCCCTCTTATCTGAGGAATGATGAAGAACAGGATCCATTTGACCCACACGACTAATCTTTACACAAAATAAAGATTCGAGGGAAATTGCATTAAAGAAACAAACAACAACGTGGGAAGTACACCCAGTCAAAGATCACATAAGGTCCGTGTCTACAAAATGCATCCTTTTAAGAAGACTTTCAACTGAGAGAATGGGAAGACAAGCACCAAAGCCTTTTCTTTTGTCAAGTGGAACAGTCCAACTATTATTCATGGTTTTTCAAGAAAACTCAACAGCAAAGAAAATGTTTTGTCATCAAAGACACAGATGCCACTTTTCAAAGGAAGCTTTTTTCATGTGAAAAAAAACGAGCAGCAACAAGTTTGAATGTGACGCTGGCCATACGACTTATCAACGTGTCTTTCCTAAGGATGTGATTACGAAGATCTCTGTCAACTAAATGAACAATGGAGTCAAAGATGCAAGAAGATGAGATGCAAAGAAGCTAGCAAACCACTGGAGTGTATGCTGGGAAAAAAGTCTCATGATGAAAAGTAGCCAGACGGGTTACTCAGAGTGTATCTCAACAACAACGGTTGCTAGTCGCTGCTACAACTGAAGAGACGGGATGAAGGAATGGAAGACACGGTTAAGGCATCTTTTAAATCAATTTCCAAGAAGTTGCTTTTCCACAAAGTGTTTGCACATTATTCTTCTCAAGCACTGCGCAGGAATCATCCTGAGGTGTGTCGTGAGAGACGTGAGAAAATGCCTGAGCGAGCTTTAAGTTAAGTCTAATCAGCATTTGCACAGCACAACTATTAGCGTGCTGCTGCAACAACATATTGCTAACATACTGTAGTATACTTTGTCTATGACTAACCATTGTTGTGTGACGTGTCTCTGAATATTTTGTTCTGCCCAAGTTGTGTCCGTGTGTGTGCTTCCCATTCCTGGGTTATACTGTATATTGTGGTGTTTTATGTTTATTGTGTCCATAATCCTGTCGAAGTTCCAACCTGCCATGGTGCTTTTGTCAGGATTAATATTTACCTGTCCTGTTCCCTCTCCTGCTGTCACGTTGCGTGTTTAGTCGATGCTTCAGAGGGAGTTCAACCAGACGACAAAGGTATGCGAGCGAAAAAAAGAAATCAAATTACACAAACGACTCACCTTCTGTAAGTGCATGACTCCACGTTGGGTGAGTTGTTGCATGTATGATGTGATCTTCATCACCATCACGCCTTGAAAGATGTCATCCGAAATGGATGATTCAACTTTCAGTGTCGCAACGGATGCATTTCATTGTGACATTTTAATCAACCTCCATATGAATATTAAGGCTGTTGCTATCGGGCACTGCAGTCGATTTCCATGTGTCTGCTTCATCTTGTAATTTAAAGGGAAAATGCCACTTTGTCAACGTATGTCCACATGTTTATTAGTCCAGTAAAGTACGTTGGCACAGTTCAGTCTCAAAAAGTGAACTTGCTCTACAGGAACACCCCCCAAAGGAGTGGCATGATCCCTCCTAAAATCAAGCTAAACTGACTGGCCACCTCAGTAGCCCCTTAAAAAAAAAAATCACATTAATCTTCAAGCTTCAACATAATTAACTTGTAAGTTTAGATGCAAACAGCATGGATTTGGTATCCGTAAGTAGACTACAAGTAAAACATATTTGAGGCAGTACTCTCATACGACGACCACCGAGGCAAACTGAGTCAGCCCTTTAAGTTACCTTTCTGTATTTATTTGTGGTTTTTAGCCTTTCTTTCATGCCTGAACCCTCATGCTCTGCTTTGGTTCAATGTGATGACCAGGACTGTCACGGATAGAAAATTGCAATTTCTGTGATCCTTGTAGTTCAAAGGTGATCTAAGAGAACCATATGCTTCCAACCATCAGCTGGAACGACACCTTCACAGGTGTCGTTCCAGCTGATTAACTCCAGACCTCAATGTTTTTTGTTAACTATGCATATGGTTCTCTTAGATCACCTTTGAACTCTTAGTTCTCTTAGATCACCTTTGAACTCTGGGAGCCCTTTTGGGCCTCACCCAACTCTCAATATCCTTTGCTGTCTTGTACTCCTTTGACCTCTGCTTTGGAGGAATTTGGGGCAACACAAGTGTCTTTCTCTGTTAACATAACCATGGACTGAAATAAATTAGAAATAACAATAAATCAGAAAATATTAGTTTGCATCTATAAAACAAAAACTAGTGATAAAAGTAAATCTTAAGAATACCTTGATTAATGTTGTCCGGGACAATTAAGAACAGTGAATCAAATTACATTGGGACATAAACAAATAAAAAGAGTCTATCTGTATTTACTGCACATGCTTTCTAGCTTCAAATAGTCAAATGTCAAAGTCCGAACAGCCATCAATGGAAATGGTTAAAGCTGCACTGATGTCAATAGACACAACATCACACAACAGTGGGAACATGTTGGCGAGTCAACACCAACAACATTCTAGAGAGCTTATCATTTATTCATTTATTCATTTATTCATTTGGCAATTCAACGCCAGCTGTATTTATTAAGCTCCTTTCATTCACAAAAGCATTTCAAAGTGCTATAAAAGCAATAGAAGACATTAAATAAGAAAAACAAAAATCTAAAGAGCCAGAAGCACAAAGAAAAACGGATGAGAGCACAAAGCAATAAGTAAAGGAAAGTGCAGCACTCAGGTATAGGGCGTAAGTTCTTAACATTCAGAGAGTTAGAAAACTGAAATATCTCCCGTGAGTTTGTTCCAAGCTCTGTGGAGCATTGTGGTCCACATGGTAAAACAAAAAAAGGGTGAAAATAAAAATTTGAGTGCAAAAATATTATACAATACAAATAAAAAAGGCGGTTAAAACTACAAACAAAGAACCATTCCTTTTTAGGGAATGCTTTCCCTGTTAATAATTCATCCTCATGAAGTCCAGCTACAACAAAAGGAGTCCAACAAACATGATGCACAAGCAAAAAAACTACAACACATTTTGAAAAAGGACTTAATAAAAAAGTAAAGCAAGTACAGAGTCCTCCAGTGCAACTGTATTAGAAACATGACAAGAGCAGTTAAGATATTGTCACTCACAGGATTTTCAGACAAGGACCAAATGTAACACCCTCAGCTTGTGCATGCTCATCAGTCTGACCATACCAAGAATCTGGCGATATTTGCATCTAATATGACTCACATACATACTGTACATATGCACAGCATTTACCAAGCACGTAAATCATGTTAAATCTGCTTAGGAATGACAGTATCCTAATGATTCTTTCTGTTCAAAATGTATGCCAATTATACAATTATATATGTATGCAAAACATACTTTTTGTTGACTGACCCATGAAATCAATGCCCAGCTTTAAACACGCAGCTTTAAATACTGTTTATTATTGATAGGCTAAGACATTTTTTCCATGCAAACAAATTGCTTTTAATGGCATCATCTTCACAATTCCACAACGTCCAGCTTGTTAACAGCAGCAAAACTCATGTAATGTTATCAACGCTCTGCCACATACAGTACTGTTTTTCCTGCCGCAAGCATTTCACCTCCATTGCCCTTAAGACTGCAAAATGCTGCGTCTCCCTGCTCATTTCTTCATACTTAAACTATATATTCTACAGTATATATTTTGCCTATTACAGGTCTTTCATGCCAAGACAAAATAATTAAAGACCCCGGACCAGCTGAACCCCTGTGATCAGCATTCAGTGATGCCGCCCTCGAGATTTCTATGGGTTAGTCGATATTGGTGCTCTCAGGTGTTCTGGGACTTCTGCAAAGCACTTGAACCTGCTATGATGCGTAATGCTAGAGTTTATAATGGCTGTGAGCCAAAGCTGGAATCATACTTCGTATCCTGTGGACCTCTGGAGACTGCAGGGGGCAGCATGTTTCCCCAACACAGAAGACTTCGGGCCAACTTTCCCTGTTTTGAGTGCTCACAATTTAGACTGAACTGTGCAGAAAATAAGAATAATATGCAGTACTGTAGTTACAATACAGACATAGAGGGTTTAATTACAGATGTCAACCTTCATGCCTGTACATAGCAAATTGTCTTGTTTTAATTACATCCTATAGCTGACATAAATGAATAGTTCAAATGAAAAATATCTAGATATTGTGAACATCATGTTAATCATGGCCATGGACTACTTCTTTAGGCTTATAAAAAGAGTAAAAATCATTGTTATTAAGTCAAACGACTGCACTGCCTATATTTAAAATAAGGCTTAAACTTGATCCATTTACAACATATACATTTTTCACAGAAAGTTTGAAACTCTAGAAATATACTTACACTGATGCAATGTGGACAAACAAAATAAGTTAACCAGTAATTTGACTGAACTAAGAATTAGTAGAAAAAGATAAAGGTATCAACTATCTTCAAGTCAACAAAAATGAATTCAAAGTAAATAGGAATTGTCTCATATTGTAATTAACATTAACTCAAAGTTCCCACTCACGTTTTCAACATGACATAAACATCGTGTTTATGGAAAGAGTCCCACAACACTGAATATTAGCTGATTACGCCTGCTACTTACATAAATACGGTCCCTTTGGGGTGCATGTTTCTATGAAAATCAAACACTCACTACTAATGTCGAGAGGCCCATGAGGTGGGAGTCTAAAGTACATTATTACAGAAAACTTGGACACATCTTTTCCAAAGTTGCTTAAAAACTGTGGTGTTGGAAATTGTCTTGATGCATAAATTAGACAATCACCATACTTTTGGAAAGGTTTCTGACTTTTGACCGTACTGTTGGTCGTTTGCACTGCTCCTTATGAGCAATCTATTTTGAGGGTATAGTGTCAGAGCGAAGCCAACACACAGGAGACGTTAGAGTAGGTGGGGATGCCAATTGCCGTACTTACATTATGTTCTTCCAAAAAGAGCAGTAGGATTATTGCAAAAAGTCCAGAACAAGTGTAACTAACTTTTGGCAGGGTCAAAATTTAGGCGGCAGAGAGACTTATGCGAAAATATTTTACAAGTTTTGTATTTGCTTAAGTCATCCATATTTAGATGTCACTCAGTTTATTAAAATGCTAGATAGTCTTAGACCCTTTGTCGTGGCATTTCTATACCAAACGTTTAAATGTGACTTTGTGTGACGCTTACGCTGACATATGTTAACTGGGTTTTTGTCTGGGTTGTAATTTGTTTTCTGCTTTTGAACTAAAGCAGATAACAGTATGTTTTTTTCTTCAAACATACTGTACTCATTCAAGTTCACTGATACACAGCGGTGGCTCCTAAAATAAGATTAACATTCTCAAGCTTTGACAAATATATTGCACTTACTGCATCTTATATTACTTGTCCCCTCTATACGTTTAAGGTTGTCTTATTGCTATTTTTTTTTTCTTCATTTGAACAGGCATCAAGAAGAAGTCCAAGGTGCCCGGTGTCATGATAACGCAGTTTTTGGAGGAACTTCCAGAGGGAATGACAACTCCAGATTTCACCCGCAAACCCATTGCTCTGACTATTCAAGAGGGTAAGTCTTCATGTATTTGAGCGATGAACTCATTCCATCTTAAATTAAAAAAATATATATTGCTTTTTCTTTTGCAATTGTTTGTGCACCGGTTAGGGTCACCAGGGGAGAGTAGATGATTGGGTGTTTTATTGAGGATTCCACCCTTTTTAAACAAGTTGACTTATTTGGTACGAAGTTTTTAAGGCTACACCACATATGACATTTGTTGCCATCATCCCCCATGTATTCTCTCAAAATTGATCCAAAACAGAAATTTTAGACTAGATCCTCAAACAGAATGTATTTGTAAGTATATATTCAAAATTTAAACATTTTAAATTTAACTTAAACATAATGAAAAAAAAAATTGTGTCACGTCATTGACCCAGGTAATGTCACAGGACAGTGCATGCTCCAACCAAGTTTGAACTGTTTTTGGTAGTTGTCGCTATGAAGCCTACAGGCACTGTGAATGATTTGGCACTAACAAGGAAATCTTCATTTTATCCCATTCCAGGTAAATGTGCTGTCTTTAAAGCCATAGTAGTGGGCAACCCAACACCTACCATAACATGGGGCAGAGCAAACGGAGAAATACATTATCACCCCGACATGTGCCTACAAAAGTATGATGAAACATCTCATGAACACACCATTGAGGTAAGCTGTACATATAGCCGTGAGGTATTAATGAGGACAATCTGCAAGACACTCTGATGGCATGGTCACATTATGATTCCAATCAACAAAATGTATTCGCACTCTGCCCAAAAATATTGACGTGATATCACAAGAAATAAATATTACTCAACGATCACAGACATGTAAACGGTGTATGAGAGCGACGCAACAATGTGTTGTCCGATAATGTACTAAAAAAAGTGATCAAATTAGAGATCGCAGCGAAACATGCTTGAAGTTGTCCGTAGTTTGGGATTCAGTGGAAGTGAATATGAGACGGAGCAAATGTTCGTGCACTAGTAATGTAATGTGACAATGACTCAATAATATAACGATAATAATAAAATGCCATTAACTCTGTGTTTGCACTTCATTAGTTTCCAAAGGTCGCTCCAGAGGACGCAGACACCTACAAGTGTTTTGCAACAAATGAACACGGAAAGGCTGTTTGCACTGTTGTCCTGAATATTATTCAGGGTAAGATCCTTATGTTTCTTTGAATCATTGCATCTATCAAGTGTAATAGAAACATGTTGAATTATTGATACGTTGGCACATTTGTGTTGAACTGTGACAAACAGAATGGACATTAAGTTAACTGTTTGTTTTACAGTTGGATTCTCCAAGACCAAGGAACTTCAAAAGAAACAAGGAGAAGGTGAGCTTTAAAAAAACATGCCATTTTGAAAGTTATTTCTAAAGAGGTTTGCGAATATATTATTTAGCAAGACGTTTAGTGTTATTGGCTGTCAGGTCAAGGCTAACCATTTTAAGGTCAAGTCATCGCAAGAAGAGAGCTAATATAGGTTTCTCTTGCCCTCGTCGGACACAAACATTATGTGACAAACTAGCACGGCAATTAAAAACACATTTATCTTTCTTTTTTAAGAAGATACATTTAGGGGATTGGGCAACCAGCTGAGTACAAGGATGAATAGAGGTTGATGCTTCTTATCTAAGTTATCAATACTCTGAATGATGCAGCAGCTCAATTTCTCTGTGCTACAACCTAGCCCATCAATTTTCATTGCAACATGACATTTTTTCACTAATTGGAATTATTGGGAAAAATCCTCCTGTCATGAAACATCTGTCATATTAGTGCTGTCCCACTGCATACATGACACATTAATGAATCTCCAAGAAATTGACTGAAAAATTGTGTTTGTGCATAAAGGGATACTATGCAATGTGTAGATGTGATGCATATTAAATAGGATTAGACTCTTCTCGATTAGCCAATTAAGTGCATTTTTACTCCCAGGTGTGAGCCTAACTGCACCCACTGCATCATTTTTTAAAATACAAAAAAGTGGGCAAGGGGCTGAGCTGAGAGGGGGGTCTGAGGAGGGAGGTGGGGTGTAGAGGGCAGGAGTTGCTCACTGATTAGAGGATGTTAATTAGTCTCAAATGGTCGACTCTATCTCAGCATTGGCTTTAGGAGGGTAAAGGTTAAGAACAGTAGGTGGCGTGTCGAGACATTTTTAACCGATGACATTCCAATATGTATACATTTGGTAAGAAATGTCAGTGCTAACATAAGTATGTGTTTCATCAAAGTAAAGTCCTTTCATTTAGATTACAGCTAAAGAAAACAACAAAGTATATGTGTGCAGTACTTCTTTTAGTTAGTTTTATTTTATAAAATAGAAATAAAAAGTTTTAATCAAACTATTATATGTAAACTAATAATGAAGTTAAATGGATCCTACTCTTTTTGAATACGATCGTGACATACATTCAGTAATGGACTGATGTTTTTTGTTGTGGTTTACCAGATACAAAGGACTTCAGAAAAAAGCTTAAAAAACGGTGAGTCAAATATAACCCTAGTAAACATATCTGCTTGTCGCTTAAATTAACTGTTACGGTATTTGTATTATGGCGGTGATTCCTTTTTCTATGACAGTTTGAGAGTTATTATTTTAGTGAAAACACGGTGGGTGTGTAGGGCTTCAATGAAATAGCTCTCAACAGTAATGATGACGGAACACGTGATGCAAAGCCGATGGAGCCAGAGGAGAAGGTCTGGGAAATCCTCCTTAGTGCCGACAAGAAAGACTACGAGCGGATCTGTGCGGAGTATGGTATCAAGGACTTCCGCTATATGCTGAAGAAACTCACTGAAATGAAGAAAGAGAGAGAGAAGGACATTGCAGAGGTACGTATCTTTTTTATCTTGTAATTGTATCAAAAGCATGCCCAGCCAATCATTGCTTTCGTAGATGGGCGCCCTAGCTTTTGTTTCTGAAATGAATATTAAAGTTTTTTTATTGCTCACTTGTTTAGTAGAATTGGTTTGTTTTTGGTGTCTATCTTGATCTGTATGAGCAGACTCATTCACAATGTTGATCATTTTTTAATTTATTTCTACTGTAGTTTGTTACACACATCAGTACACTGAAACATATTGAAGTCAATGACGACTGTGCAACAATTGAGTTGGACATGGACCTCAAGGACCCTACCAGCAAAGTTTTCCTGTACAAGGTGAGGGGCGTTAACTACTAACCAGAGTATAATCTCGCTGCATTTTATTATCGATTATCAATATGTTAACATGTCCATAAATTCTGCAGAATGGCGTCATGATTCCATTCACCACAGAAGACAGGGAGGGGATGAAGCATCATTTGAAACAAGTTGGCAAGAAATATATATTCACAATTAAAAATCTCGGTTCAGAGGATGCTGGACTCTACTCAGTGGATGTTGGGGGCATCAATGTATTCTCTACAGATTTTAAAGGTATGTCTTCAATCACGTGATTCAAATTAGACTGGGTTTAAGTAAATTCAGTCCAAGGATCACTAATATATTGTTGCTGACCACAGATGCTTTTAATAGCTGTAACTAAATGCACACAGTGAGATAGGACAAGCTACCAGTGAGCCTGTACAGAACATATTGTTTAGGAAATGGATGGGATAGACTGATGAAGTTTAAAAAAGTATCTGCTTCTTATTTTCTATGTTGTGCCTTTCTTTTATCCCTAAAGTGCCTGAAGTTGACTTTGCTGTCAAAATACAAGAAGTTAAAGCAGCAGAACGAGAGGACGCCCTCTTCCAATGTGTCCTGACTGCACCTATGAATGAGCTCAGATGGTTGGGCAAAAACACTGCGCTGACAAATAGCAAGAAACATGAAATCACTGTATCTGAAGATAAGCTCATACACAAGTTGATTGTGCGGGACTGTATGCCTTTGGACGCCGGCATCTATGTCGCAGTGGCAGGAATCAAATCCTGCAATGCCTGGCTGGTAGTTGAAGGTGAGAAAATTACAACTTCCAGTTGCATGCATACATATGGAATACCTTGAAAATACTTTTCCCAGATACCAAATATTTGTTAAATTCGGAATTGAATATTGAGATAGAAATTCTAAATACATTTGCCATATTATCTTTTATAGCCGACAAGGATCCTGCCAACAAGGGCAAGAAGGCCATTCGCAAAACTACAGTGGCTGGAGGCGGTAATGAAGAAGATCTGATGAAAATAGCCAAGGAACAGCAGGAAAAATATCAGAAAGAAATGGAAGAGAAAATGGAAATTGCCAAGAAGGCTCAAGCAGAGCGAGAAGTGTCAGAAGCAGCTGCCAAAGTGGAGTCTGAAGCAACTAAAAAGGCGGCGGCAGAAGAAAAAGCTGTAGCTTTAACTGCAGCTAAGGCTGCAGCTAACGCTAAGGCTAAGGCAAAGAAGGAAGCGGCCAGCCAGGATGCAGCTGCCAGCAAGGATGCAGCTGCCAGGAAGAAAAAAGAAGCTGGTGCTGCTGACGGTAGCGGAGGCACTGGCGGAGCCGGTGCTGCTGATGGTAGCGGAGGCACTGGCGGAGCTGGTGGTGCAGGGGGTGCAGGGGCTGCAGGGGGTGCTGGTGGCAAAGGTGTAGGTGCTGGTGGTGCTGGGGGTGCTGCAGGGGGGGCAGGGGCTGATGGAACCGATGGTGGCAAAGGTGCAGATGGTGGTGCCGGTGGTGGAGGTGGAGGCAAAGATGGAATTGTGGCTGGAGCTAAAGGTGGAGCTGGAGCTAAAGGTGGAGCTAAAGGTGGTGCTAAAGGTGGTGGTGGAGCTGGAGGTGGAGCTGGAGCTGGAGCTAAAGGTGGAGCTAAAGGTGGTGGTGGAGCTGGAGGTGGAGCTGGAGCTGGAGCTAAAGGTGGAGCTAAAGGTGGTGCTAAAGGTGGTGGTGGAGCTGGAGGTGGAGCTGGAGCTAAAGGTGGAGCTAAAGGTGGTGCTAAAGGTGGTGCTGGAGGTGGAGCTGGAGCTGGAGGTGGTGAAGGTTCGGGAAAAGACCTTGAAGGAGAAGAAGAATACGATTCATTTGAAGATTCTGATGAAGAAATTGAGGGAGAGGGAGGCGGAGAAGGAGTGGGAGACGGAAAAGGAGCGGGAGATGGAAAAGGAGCGGGAGATGGAGAAGGAGC
>NW_022280090.1:123309-218529 GCF_004355925.1 Anarrhichthys ocellatus | reverse complement strand
TGGAGAAGGAGCGGGAGATGGAAAAGGAGCGGGAGATGGAGAAGGAGTGGGAGATGGAGAGGGAGAAGGAGGAGAAGGAGGTGGAAAAGGAGGGAAACGCAAGAAACGTGCAAGAGAAGGTCCACTTGTTCCAGATACAGTGATAGGTAAGAGCTATACTGCAATTTATGTTGAGAGACATAATGACAAACAATTGCTTCTAAAATGTGGCCTTTATTCTCCCAAATGCTACATAAACATCTTTAGAGAGAAACTTCTTTACATTTGGAATCATCATGGTTAATATTACCAATAGTGGTAGCAGGAGCAGGTGTTTGTATTTTGTTGTTGATGATGTTTTTATGTTTTAATATTGTCTCCTCATTTCTCTTATCAACATCTTACAATTCTCTTGATGTTTATTTGTTACTGCTGTTTGTCTTTTCCATTAACTTTCAGATTCATTATAAAAGTCTATTTGTCTATTGATCTTAAATGAATATCTTTAAAAATATATATCTATATATATATCTGATATAGATGCAGAATGAATGTCAGTATGTATATCACATTTATTTTTAGTGAGAGTGAAGTCATCATTAGTTTGACATTGATAGTAAATTATCATATTTAGATGCTTGACATTCTGAATAAAGTTGGTAATTATCATCACTAATAGGAGATAGTAACGATGAGGGAACCACAAATCAACCAGGTGAAAAGTCTGGGAAAAAAGGAAAACGTCTCAGAAAGAAAAATGTGGAGGTTGAAGAAGCAGTTGTTGGTAAGAGATGTCAAATGCTGCATGTTGTAGACAATTGACTGGCTATGAAAGTCATTTGGGAATGAAAATGACTTTGACATCACAAGTGTAGAAAACTTTGATGCACGCTGACACGGCAAAGCTCTGCGCTGTTCCGCTTCGCATCTGAAAACATAATTCAGAAAGATTTTGTCGAGCCTCAGTGACGGAATTTACCTTATTTTATATTTTACTTATTTAGCATAGGGTTCAGAGTTACATTTACTAATTCTTGAAAATCATTCCAGTTCTAAAAACTACAGTTTAGTTTTTATCTGTTCCAGGAAATTGAATTGCTCACACGGTTTTCAATTAATAAAATCATTTGAAAACCCGTGGATTTAACTATTTATTATTAACTACCTGCAAAATTATCTATCAATCAACAAGTTTGACAACGTAATTATGTCTTTATGTTTGTTTGTTTTCATGCCTCTTCTGAGAAACAGACAGTAGCATAACATGCTATGCTAAATTCTGCTTCATCTTCCATCTAACCCTTTAGTTAAGTGAATATAGATGGTCTCTATTTGTGTTTTGTGTGTACATGTTTGTTGACATGTTTGTCTTATTGTTGTTATAAATACCTTGTTTAATTCAGGTTTGTTGTGTTAAAGGGGGGAAATGGAAAAGGTGAATTAACTAAAGGTGTATTCAAGTTGAAATCATAAAAGGTGATTTTGTGGTTTGGTATACTTGAGAAACAGAAATACTAACTGTTACACAATCAGTTTACAATACCGTTGTTGAATACTACCAAAATTAAAATTCATTACCAGCACTTTCTCCACTGATATTACTCACTCCTTTGTGATACCACGTCTACATGTAACAAGATGACACATTTTCCCCTGGGGATGAATAAAGTATATACTGTATATATATCTATCTATCTATAGCCCTCTGAGGCTAATCTGTAATTTGTGATTTTGGGCTGTACAAAAATAAATTGAATTGAATTGAACAAGTTATACTTTAGTCACAAGACTACAGTCCGAACTGCAAAAGAAAAACAATCAAAGAGACCCTTAGGTTAATTAAGTAAATTTACAAATACACCATTATGGAATCGATCTTCAATATATCACCTTTTCCACCACCTTCTTTTTCTGCATTGAAGTTCATGTTTTTTTAGTTCTGTCGTTGCTGTTGATCTTGCTTTCGCACTCCATGTTGACATTTGAATTGTTACTGTTTTCATTAATGTTATTTGAAAGGCATATCCAACAGCATATGAGAAACATTGGATTGATGGTAATTATGATGATATCCCCTGAAACTGAAAATAACAGCGAAAAACAGAGAAGCGAGCGGTGCCAGTGGTGATAATGGCACTGGGCCAGCGGCAGGCTGTGATGAATCTGCTGAAAATGGTGAGGGTGCAGACGGCGGCGAGCCAGCAGCAGCTGGCAAGCGTTCAGGCCGCGCACGGCAAGGCCCATTGATCGTGGAGACAGTTAGTGGTAAGATTACTGGCGCTGCATTAACTGCTGCATGGGAAGCACTATCACTGAATGAAGTCGTTTTTATGAGCGGATGACTTTTTCAGAAGTTTGAGGCTTAACACTAAACGTGTGTGGCCACTGAGCAGAATGCTACATGTGATCTCTAAATGGTTAAATGGCCTTTTAGAATGATCAGCAAGAGTGGATTTGACCTTCATAGTGCTTTTAAGAAAAGTTGATGCACTAATGGTTCTGTCAATAGCACACCATATAACAGTTCAATGAATCAAAACATACTTAATTCTTATGTTTTGTAGACTAGCAGTGGTTATATAATTATATTTCTGTGACTTACAGGTTGGATATCAGCGGGCGATATTTATACTTCCACCTCCGTCTCTTATGTATTATTTTGCAGACCGTGAGTCTGTGAGTATGTGTGTGTGAGTGTAATGCTTAACTGCTACTGTGCTCTGTGTTAACAATCTTGCTTGCCTTTTGAAATGATACCTCAATGGTGCATTGAGGTGAATTATTTACATGAGCAAATGCAGAACTGATCCTGTTCTTGACGTAAACACACTCTTACATCATTTGAAGATGGAAGACGAAGCGAGCCGACTTTGGAGGATGACAATGTGCTAAAACCCACTTCTGCACAATGAAGACCAAATTCAGATCAACCAGACAAAAATGATCATTTCTTCCACTGACAAAGGAAATGTCAGGCTTGAGTGGGATTCTTTTTTTATTTTAAGGGCGTGTATTTCTTTCAAGTGTAACTAAATGAACAGAGGCAAATGAGAGTCTCGCTGATGACATTCTTATGAGCTACAACTCTGCAAACTGTTTCAAGTTGAAGAAAAGCCACTCCCAAACAAGACAATCAAGCTACACACTAACCAAGAAGACATCTTCATCAAATTTCAAATAAACACCAAATACGCTTCTCTTACATCCCTTACAAACCTGGATGATGTCGTCTGTTCAAGTATGATATTTCTGACGTGTCTGCATTTTAACATGTGTTTTATGATGAAATGCCATTATAAAAATACATGATATCAACAAAAATGCATAAAGAAAAAAGTTTGTTTACTGTGAGGTAAGTGTTTAAACATCCATACATGGATGCATTACAAAAACGTGACACCACTTGAATGCAGATGTGAGCTGTTGGCCGTGTGCATTTGATAACTTAGTGGTTGATGAATCCTCAGATCCAGGAGTTCACTTTCATGCTGGGCTTTCTGACTGCAAAGCCATTGTTGGAGAAGCAGCAGAGCTGGAGTGTAAAGTGAGCAGGGAAGACTGTGTGGGACTCTGGTACAAAGATGGACAAGAGGTAAGCCCAGGGTCTAAATGGCTTGGATGTTTTTGCAGGAACATAGCCAAATAGGATTGTCGTGTATTCATATTATGTGAGAGCTTCAAAAGGGACTCGATTCATATTTGATGTTACAGAAATGTGTTTGTTTTGCTCTAGATCAAATCATCTGAGGGTATAACCATTTCAAAGGACGGAACTTTCCACAAGCTCAAAATTCACAAAGTCACAGAGGAATTCGCTGGAAAATATAAATTTGAAGCAGATGGACGGAAGACAGAGTCCTTGATTGTTGTTGAAGGTAGGAATAATTGCCTTACAGAAATGACTCATTTGCATAAAGAGGTTGCATCACTCATTAAAGAGCACACACAGGTTGTGAATAGAAAATAGATTTTTACTGCAGATTACTTTGAAGTGGATCTTAATAAGTACATAACTGGAAAGCACAAGACTTCTTAAAATGTCTCTCTTTATTGTTTTACCAATCGCTGTAGATCCACCCAGATTTCCTGCTAAGGACCTGGAAGCATTCAAAAAACCTGTAACAGTGAAAAAAGGACACAAAGCTACATTCAAAGTACCTTACATTGGACAGGAACCTATAAAAATTCTGTGGTACCTTGAGGGCGAAGAGCTTTCGGAGGAAGCAACTATCAAGTTCGATCACTCGGAGGGCTGCAGCCGTCTGCTTCTAACCAAGCTTCAGCGCAAGGACAGTGGTGAAGTCAAGATCAAAATCAAAAATGAGTTTGGCACTGTTGAGGCCTTCAGCCAGCTTATTGTACTGGGTATGTATACAAACATTATTTGACAGTATTTTGTATGCACTTATAGAGTAAGTGGCCGACAAAATACCTGCCTTACTGAATTATTTTGTTACACTTTAGGTAACATGTTCAGCACAGATTAATATTCTATATGCTACTTTCTTTTCTGGCAGATAAACCCACTCCTCCAATGGGACCTCTGGAGATTGTGGAAGCCTCTTCCTCTGCAATTGATTTCAAGTGGAGGCCCCCAAAAGACAGCGGTGGCTGCAAGATAGGCAACTACATCCTTGAGCGTCAACAAGTTGGCCGCAACACCTGGAAGAAAGTGGGGCCAATTGGTCCAGAGTCCAAATACAGGGACTCTGATGTAGACCACGGCAGGAGGTACTGCTATCGCATCAGAGTGGAGACTGAAATGGGCACCAGTGAGCTGATGGAAACAGAAGACATTCAGGCCGGAACAAAAGGTAAACTCAGACCAATGTCTGAAGTTGCAATGCAAACAATTGACAGATTCACTTTCCGTTGCAAAAAAACATACTAATAAATCTCTTGAATAGAGTTCAACTTTGGTGAACCAACAAATTTGCATTGTTGACTAATAGCAAATAATCTTGATAATCTGATAATCCAAAATGGAGCTATTGTAGCTTTTTAGTTGTTTTGCATCATCCAGTTTAGAGTACACACTGCTCCTGAAAAGAGGCATGCTTTTCAGACAGTTATGGGTCAGTAGTTGATGCTATGCACATATACATCTCTTTAATTAACTATGTAAATGTGTTGTCCTGTTAGCAACGCTTCAATCATTTTTAATTAACTAAAAGAATGTAGTATCCTGAGAACAAAATCCTTGCGGATAAAAGGCTGCAGTACAGATGAAATAGAAAGAAGCTCAGAGGGCTTTTGTGACTGCATATAGCGCTAGCACGTTCACTGCTTGCTAGCATGTTAGGTGTTATCTGACCAGCAAGAGTAGTTCACCAACTAGTCTGGTGAGTAGACCCTTCATCATCAAGCCACTACCATCCCCCAATTCACGAAATCACCCTGAATTTCACTCGGACACTTTTCAGGTGTGACTGGGTCTTGGCTAACCACAAATACTTTTACATTTTTGACGAAGAAATGAAAACAGATCCCAATCTTTTGTGTGTACAGCATACCCTGGACCTCCATCAGCACCAAAGGTTGTAACTGCCTTCAGGAACTGCATCAACCTCTCTTGGTCTCCTCCATCTGACACTGGAGGAACCAATATTCTGGGATACAACCTTGAGAAACGCAAGAAGGGCAGCAACATGTGGGGTCCAGTCAATCCACATGATGACATGATCAAAGGTTAATGATTATGCATACATTATTTCTCTTTGATCATGTTTTGACAATCTGTTTCAACACAAAAGTGAACGTCTTATGATTTATTGCTGCGATTCCTATATTGCATAATGTGTTTTTCCTATACAGGTAAGGAATTTGGAGTTAAAGATGTGGTCGAGGGCATGGAGTACGAATTCCGAGTGTCAGCAATCAACAACTCTGGAGCGGGTGAATTCAGTTCACAATCTGAGTTTGTGTTTGCCAGAGATCCGAAAAGTAGGTGGACATTAAGAACTGTTATCACACTCATTATTTCATCAACACTTCATATAGCTTACGAATTGCATCCCTGAATGTGATTCATGTGTTACAGAGCCTCCTGGTAAAGTCATAGACTTCAAAGTGACAGATTCCACCTACACAACCCTGTCCCTGTCTTGGACCGTACCCAAGGACATTGAGGGGGTTGAGGATGAAGCCAAGGGCTATTTTGTGGAGATCAGGCCTGCAGAGAGCACAGACTGGGACCGCTGCAATTCAAACGCAGTAACTATGACTTCCTATACAGTGAAAGGCTTGAAGTCAATGGGCATGTACTGGGTGAGAGTCATAGCTACTAATGATGGAGGACTGGGAAAGTCACAGGAACTGGATAATTACATCCTCGCTACGCCACCGCCAGGTAAGAAAATCACTTCAGGGTTACTTCTGTCAAACTGTAATATATTATAAATATTGTGATTACGGGGAAACCACTTCATAGTTAAAGAACCAGTAGTTGTACAACCAGTAAGTTTAACTTACTGATGAAAAAAATCTGAATTTTTAAACTGATCTAAATCAACTATGTAGATGAGGGGAGCACAAATAAAAGCAAGGTTTATTGTGAAAATCCAGACCTAAATTAACCTAAAGACATTAATAGATGCTCTACAAACCCAACTAACAGTTAACTTGATCAGGATCATTAATTACTGGTTTGAACAATTAAGATAAATACAATGATGAACTAGGTTTTATGTTGACTTTAATCTATGAATTGGTTGGTGTCAATTTGGTTGGATTATGGTGGTGGGGCTATGTTTGGATCAGTACAAATCCTAATCCTTGTCAAATTAATAACACAAATGATTGTAGCAGTAGACCTGCTGCATATTGTACTATAACAAAAAAATTATAGTTTTGCAGCAAAGTAGTCTGATTTTTCTGGTTTGCACATTATCTTTAAAAAGCCATTGTAAACAGCTAAAACAATGACAATGAATGACCAACTTTCATCCTGCTGTTCACCCAGTGAGACCACGATTCACAGATGCCAAAATCAAGAGTTTCATGGTGGTGAGAGCAGGGAATTCTGCACGATTCACCATTAACTTTGAGGTAATTTAGGTAGAACTTTAGATGGCATACAGTATATCTATGACAATGAATATATATAGAGATCTAATTTCATCTTCTGACAAAATCATATTTCCATATTCTTTGTAGGCATCTCCTTGGCCTGAGGTCACCTGGCTGAAAGATGGATCACCAGTGCCTAAAAAGGTGACCATTAGCAATGCAGAGGAAACATCCCAGCTGCTAATTCCTTCCGCTGAGCGCTCAGATACTGGAATCTATACCATCATTGTCAAGAACATTATCGCCCAAGAATCATTTAGCATTGAAATAAGAGTCACAGGTGAGTTTGGCAAAATACTTTACCTTCTTACTGTATAAATAATTTCCTCCTATTCCATATACTGTAGATACAAATATAAATGTTTGTATCTGAACTCCAGATGAGCCGAAGCCACCAGGTCCTGTAGAGACTGACGAAAACGTGCCCGGCACAGTGACCATTTCATGGACCTCGTCACCAGATGAGAAACGTGATGACAGGCTGCACTACATGGTGACTAAGCGTGATTCAAGTAAAGGCACTTGGCAAACCATTGCAGATCACATCTTCAACAATAAATTCACAGTCTGCAACATAGTGCCGGGCAGAGAATACCAGTTCAGAGTCTTTGCAAAGAATGACATGGGCGCCTCCAAATACTCCGCATCACCGAAGTGGCTGATTTCTAGCAAAAAAGGTATGTAAATACTGGATTACCCAGTTTGTCAAGAAATAGACAAATATCTGTATTTGAAGAAACATGTATCACCAAGACACAGAATTAAGGAGATGTATCATTGCCATCACATTAGCACAGAAACAGAGTGAGAGTGGTTTGCTGTAATATCATGAAGAACTCCAGTATATATATAGGTCAATGTTCTTCTGTTCGATGATTACTGTTCTAATGCAAATGTTCTCTTTTCCAGAAAAGTTCACTGTGAACGTGCCAGAAACAAAGCCATGTAATCTACAGTGTCCTCCCAAGTTCCTTGTCCCACTGAAAAGGCACACTGCTCCTCAAGGGTATGAATGCTACATGAGCTGTGCCGTAAAAGGGGATCCAACACCTCATGTGACTTGGCTCCGCAACAATATCAGTCTGAATACCAACACTAACTACTTCATATCCAACACCTGTGGAGTCTGCTCAATGCTCATATTGACGGTTGGATCTAAAGACACCGGGGAGTACAAGATTGTTGCAGAAAACTCCATGGGGCGGGCAGAGTGCTCCACTAACCTGACAGTCAGAGGTAAATCTTTACCAGAGTGGAAGTGTATTTTAAAGATGCTTTCACCGTGTCTGCATGGGTTGGCATGTTATACAGTGATGATCTTTGAAATCTAAAACTAATAGCTGCCTTTGTCTTTTTTTTACAGAATAAATGAACGCACTGAAGATGGAAGAATTGCTCTAAAATGCTTAAAATGCTTAAAATGTGTTTGTAATTCACATGTTGTCAAATGTAGAATGAATGATTATGTATTTTGCCGTGATACTTTTCTTATAGGTTGCTAACTACTGGACTAATCCCTAAACAGGCCGGCATTTATTCAAAGTTAAACTCGCAATAGCGTCTTAGAGATGCAAATGTTGCTGAAATAAAAGCCACAAACTTGGTTTGTTTGTTTTGGGCAATCTCAATAAAATGGAAGCTTTAAATACTAGTGTGCAACGCAGCATATTTTAACGCGGGTAGTATGCATGTTGAATACCAAAAACAGTGTCCTGTACTGAAAATACAGGACACATGTGTGTTATTGATTTTAGTAGTTCTATTTTAAGATGTCTTTCTCACCCTAATGGAACTATCTGCTTGTGTCTTTCAATTATATTTAAATGTAGAGGTTGTTTGTTTGCAATTACTGTTCCTCTAAACTGAAATGACAATAAATTACTGAAATAACAAATGTATATGATAATGACTGTGATGATTTTTTATGCATGTAAAACAAATTTGTGGGTTTAGTGTAAATAAATGTCATACTGCTATTGTGAGGTGGGGTTTTTAATCTGACCTACATGTCAATTTGAAAAACAGTTAACTCCTAACAAACATTTTTGCTGTTTTTTTTACAAAAAACCCGCATATATCCATATATGATGATAGACTAGAGCATATAGTCAGACCTTTACAGAGCAAGTTGGGTATCAAACTTCATACCACTTGTTCAACTCCATAAATGTTTATGTGAATAATTTATGCCCAGTCTTCTTGAATTACCACTCTGAGCATGTTTTTTGTGAGGTCAGACACAAGTCCAAGTTTAGAATCAGGGTCAACAGTTGCACCCTGGGCTAAAACATGTCTGACGAGAGCAGGATGACACTTCTCAGTTTCAAAGTGAAGTTCTAGTTACAATGTTAAAATACATGCAACTACATAAAGATCCTTTCTGTTGGGTTTCAGTCGAGCAAGACTCGAAAAATAATAGTGACTCAATAGTATTAAATTTAGGTTTTCAATTGTTGTGTTTGCTCTTTGACTGGTACGTGCAGAGCTTACAGTGTCAATAAGAAAATACGAACATTCGTGCAAATTGTCCATTTTTTGGGATAGACTTTCAGCATTAAAAGTGATGGTTCAGTTAATTGACACCTACCTCTTGTTAAATGTTGGGATGAAGATCAGTAACCTACATGTTCAATTAAGCTAATGGAGAGACAGCTCAGCCCATGGCACTTCTATGTCACATTCGACGAGACTTCCCTTTTGAATAGAAGTCACCTTGCAGCTGGAATTCCAGTTTTGAGGGAGGGATTAGGAGCTTCACTCCTGTATTTGATCTGGTGCCCCTTTTTCAAGATCCTATAGGACTTTAGGGTTAAAGTGCATGTCAGTAAACCTATCCCCAGGAGCCACAGTGAAAAAAAGAAAAGCAGTGGGTTAGGTTGTGTGTCTCTGAAAGACTTTATTGCCTCTCAAAAGGAAGAGCCCTTACTCAAGAATCAGCTGGAACCTGGCCTGCAACTAACATCAGGGAACAGCAGTGCACTTGAAAAAAAAATAGTAAGTACATTTTCCAAATACTGGGGAAATTCCCTACATGGTTGAATATTTCCTCAAAATCTTTATTCTGTGAGCCAATTTATGTATATACGTGTATGTTGGCTAACCTGACACTAGTTTGCATATTGATGTGTATTAACCTTTGGTATGAATAGTAATGAGATCTTACTAGTTAGCCTAAGTCAGAATTATTATTGAATGCTGACAGCAGTTTAGTATCTCTGAAGTTTGATATGATAAGAACCAATGTGATGAGCTTTAATAATGCTGTTTATGATACTTGTTTTTTAGGCAAGAATAATTGATTGATGAGAAATAATAAAATACAGGAAAATGTTGAAAAAAGATCCGGATCAGATTATTGATTGTTTCAAAAGGTCAGCGGTAACCGATCGTCAAACTATAGAAACATAAAAACATATTTGTCTATTCAAATTAAAATTGGTCCTACACTTTCCTCCTGCAACAAACAAAGGTTTACAGTACGTTGCTTAGTTTTAATGTGATATTTTACTTTTTATTTATTCACAAACAATTGACAAAGAAAAAGTTTATGCTCACCTCTGCTATTAAATGCAGCTCTGAGATTAAGGACATAGACCTGACAAGTTTTTCAAGAATCAGTCCACACCCTTTGTCTGATATACTTAAGCATTGATTTATACTTAAGTAATTATTCATACTTAAATATAAATCAATTAAATCAAATTAGGAACTACTAATGAGTATACTGGTGTAAACATAGATCTGCTTTCTATACTTTCTGAAATACTTCTAATAGTATTTGATTAGTGGTGACTGAAGCTTAGCTTCTACAATCTAATTATGAATTGATTAAAAGGAAACGTGATCATCAAAATGACCATCTCATAGTTTCAGAACAACTTTGATTCATGTAAACAAATTTAGAATATTTTGAACCAACCAAATGTTAACCTTTAACTATGGTGATAATTCAGGGCTAAAAAGAAAGCAAAGCCTAAATGCAATGACGGTTATGACTAATAAATGGCATTTGCAGCAGGGCACACACGTGTGCCACCTCCTGAGTAATGACACAGTACTGTAGATGTTTTATGAGGTATGTGACCTACTGCCTGCCAAATTAGTCAAGTCACCTACAGGAATCTACAAAGGGTTGATCTCAGGAATTCTGTCACATATAGAACAGATAGAGTTACAAACGCATGTAACCCTGACACCACTTGCGACATACGTCTTACTCTCATAGTTTAAGACTGACGTCAGACAATGCAGCACGTGTTATTGGTGGTAGAAATAAATTGTGTCCAATTACATCTTAACGATCTCTCGAAGGATAAACTTTACTTAAACGTGCATCGACATAGTGTTGTAAAAGCGGGCGCACTGCCTTAAGCCACTAGTTAAAACAATGATGTGATAACCATTACAGATTCAGACCATCTGGTAGAGATTAACTGCATGTCAGACAGAAAGAAACCATCAATGTGAAAACCAAGTGTACCAACGGTATGTAAGCAAACCTAACAGCGTTGCCTTATGAAATATTAAGCATTTTAAAAGTGCATTGTAATGTTTTTTTTGCAGTAACAGAGAAGCTGTTGTCAAGATCAAGATGTTTAAAATACGTAGACCAAAGGAGGACGAGCCAACTGCTCCAGGGCAGGGTAAGTAACGAGAAGAAACACAAATTACAAATTGCAAATTACTGACAAACAATAGAATACGTGATGAAAACAACATAGCCTTTTCTGAGAAATATGAAAGCTGTTACATTTTCAGGTATTTGTAAATAATGCAATTTATCTCATTGATTGACAGTGAAAATTAAGAAGAGGTCAAAGGTGGCTGGAGTTATGATCACGCAGTATGTGGAAGAACTACCTGAAGGCATGACCACCCCAGATTTCACTCCGGAAACCTATTGCTCTAACTATTCAAGAAGGTAAGGTACAATTCCACCTCTAATCACATGTCCAAACGTATTCCTTTTTGATTTATTATATTAATAAAATATTTTAATTTGGTGCCATTTCTGTAGGAAAATTGGCTATCTTCAGAGCAGTCGTTACTGGCAACCCAACACCAACTGTTACCTGGGTGAGAAATGATGGGGAAATGGATGAAGAACGGAACATAACCGTCTTTGATGAGACTGCTGGTGAATACCAACTACAGGTGAGATCACTGTCCATGTGTCATGAGGAATAGTTATTCAAATAACTTAAAATCTAAAAGGAGACTGGCGAATCAATACATACATTGGAATGATCATTTTAAGCCGTCTTGCACTATTTGTTGCAAAAATACTGATAATCATGTATTGATTGATAGATGCCTGATGTAGCGGCGGATCAAGCCGACACCTACAAGTGTTTTGCCATAATTGAATATGGAAAAGCGGTTGTAACTGCGGCGCTTAATATTATTGAGGGTCAGTTACTCACTTCTATTCCATTATACATTGTTTTAAAATAAGTTAAGATAAATAACCTCTGTCTCACTTCACTGAATTATTTTTCATTTTAGTTGGTTTCAAGAAGAGCAAAGCCATGCAACAATCGAGAACAGGTACACAGCCAACATTTAATCTATAATAATGCAATGTCAGTCATTAAGAAAAATTGTTAACATGCTGTTGGTTTTGTCGTAGCAGTCAGAGAGACACCTGAGGACTTCAAAAAGGCCTTAAAAAATAAGTAAGTAGAACATTTACATTGTATGATTATTACCATATAGTGTTTACTAATATTTTTTGGGGGTTTGTAGGGTTGACATGGAGGCAAAAGAAGACAAAAAAACTGAAATTGATGAAAAGTTTTGGGAACTGTTGATGAGTGCAGACAAGAAAGATTACGAGACCATCTATGCTCAGTATGGCGTCACTGATTACCGTGGGATGCTTAACAAACTAAGTGAGAGGAAGATTGAGAGGGAGCAAGAGCAATCAAAGGTATGTTTCTGCTTTATCTAAGTGCCATCTATAATTATATAAATAACTACTGTAGTACAAGTACAAACTCTAAAACATATTTTTCTTAATTCCAATTAATACAGGTTGTTGAAAGGCTATGCAACCTAAAGCCCATTTAATTGAAGGCTGATGGTGGTGCAGAGTTTGAACTTGAAATGTCACTAAAAGACCCTAAAAGCAAAATCTTCTTATTCAAGGTGAGATGACTCATTTTAAATATTAACTTTTTTTCCCCAATGGTGAATTAATTAAACAAAGGGACTGAAAGTCTTAAATTACAAACTGCTCAAACATTTATGACTGCTTATGTTTAAACAGGATGGAATTATGATTCCCTTTGACGTGGACACAGACATAAAACATGGACTGAAGCAGGTGGGAAAGAAGTTTGTGTTTAGCATCAATGGTGTTGATCCAGACGATGCAGGGTTATACCAAGTGGAGGTTGATGGAGTTAAGATCTTCTCAACTGACTTCAAACGTAAGAAAATTCACCAAATTATTTATCTACACACTACTCACAGAAGTCGAAAAAAGCTGTGATTACATGATTGTCCTGAGACAGGAAATTTGAAATACCATGTTATGGTTATAATACTTGTGTTCTCTGTCTAGTTCCCCCTGTGGAGTTCTTGGTCAAGATTCAAGATGTGAAAGCAGAGGAAAGAGAGGACGCTGTGTTTGACTGTGTCCTCTCACAGCCCCTGAAAAAGCTCAAATGGATGGGAAAGAGTAACCCACTAGAGCAAGGGGAGAAATATGACATCACTGTGTCAGAGGACATGTTGATTCACTCCTAGGTGGTGAAGGACTGCCTGGTATTGGACAAAGGAATTTATGCGGCTGTGACTGGACAGGCATCCTGCAATGCCTGGCTTATAGTGGAAGGTATTGTTTACATATTTTAAACTGCATCTTGTCAGACTGTTCAACATAAGTTTATCTAATACTGAAAATGTATGAAGCCTTAAAAATTGTCCTTGTTCTGTCTGTTATGTATTAGCTGACAATGATCCAAAAACAAAAGGAAAGAAGAAAGCTCGCAAAACTACCAGAGCAGGTGGTGGTGGAGAGGAACTTTTGAAGATTGCTGAGGAGCAACAGGCTAAGAATCAGATAGAGAGAGAGAAGTTGATCGCAAAGGCAAGGGTTGAGGCTGCAGCTGCGGAAGCAGAGGCTAAAGCTAAAGCGGAAGCTAAAGCGGAAGCTAAAGCGGAAGCTAAAGCGGAAGCGGCGAAGGCAGCCAAGCCAAAAGCAAAGGCAGCGACAAAGACAAAGAAAAAGATGGACAAAAAGGCAGCAGTGGAAGATGGCGCAGAAAAAACAGAAGAAGAAGAGGATGAGGAAGAAGAGGATGAGAAAGAAGATGTAGAGGGAGAGGCTCCTGCTGAAGTTGCTTATACTGAAGAAGAGGAGCCGGCTCAAGAGAAAAGAAAGAGAGTGAGAGAAGGCCCACTCGTCCCTGATACAGTCATTGGTATGCATTAAAACATAGTAATTAAATTCCAAGTACTGCTTCATTCATATATTCCTGTTCCTGGTTAACAATATTGCATTTCCATTAAGACCCAGGAGTATACTTCACGGGCGGACTGTCAGATGTAACCGCAATCATTGGCACTGATGCAGAACTGGTCTGCAGGCTGAGCAGTGAGGACTGTGATGGAGTCTGGTACAAAGATGGGAACGAGGTGAGGAGGAGTTGAGAGAGGAGTAGCTTTCGTCTTTCACTTTCATGAGATTTAAGAGTGTTTACATGTGTGTGTTCATGCATTTCAGATAACGGCTACAGAAGATATCCGTATTGTTAAAGACGGGACTTATCGCAAACTAATTATCAAGAACTGTAAAGAAGATGATGCTGGAAAGTACCGCTGTGAAGCTGATGGCCGTAAAACAGAAGCTGCGCTAAGTGTTGAAGGTATTGTAATCATAATCAATTTGAGGCACTTCAACTAAAGCCGACCAAAAAGGCAGCCACTGGGAAAATGTTGAAAACAATATTCTTTTCAGCTCAGCAATTAAAGTTTTCAGCTTAATAATATGTGTGTTGTTTCTGCTAGATCCTCCAAGAATTAACCCTGATGACCTCACCGAGTTCAGAAAACCTGTCACAGTCAAAGTCAGGAAAGATGGAGCCTTCAAGATGTCCTTTGTGGGCCGGGAACCCATGAAGATCCAGTGGTATAGCGAGGGCGAAGAGCTCTTTGAGGACACCCATATCACAATAGAGAAGTCTTCCTCACACAGTCGCCTGGTGCTTACTAGGTGCCAACGCAAAATAACAGGAGAAATTAAGATTAGGATTACAAATGAATGTGGAACAATTGAGGCCATAACCCAGCTTGTTGTTTTAGGTAAGGTTTGTTGAACACTGCATGTTGAGAACTGCATGTTTTCAGTTGTACGAAGATTATAACGGAAGTGGAAATGAGTGTGTTTATTTCGCCGCCTTACAGAGAGACCAACACCACCCCTGGGCCCGGTTGATATTATTGAAAGCTCGTCAACTTGCATTGAATTTAAATGGAGGACTCCCAAAGACAACGGAGGTTCCCCTATCACAGACTACATCCTGGAGCGCCAGCAACTTGGCCGAAACAGCTGGAAGAAATTAGGCAAGATTGGCCCAGAGCCTAAATACAGGGATGCTGATGTAGATCATGGTAGAAAGTACTGCTACCACATCAGGGTGGAAACGGATGAAGGCATCAGTGAAATGATGGAGACAGATGACATTCAGGCAAGGACAAAGGGTGAGTCTTTACAAGCACGACGACTTGTATTGACGGTGTACAAATACAAAGGGCTTTGTGTGAGTCTGTGAAAAGTGACAATGTTTTTCTTCTATTTCATCACTCAGCATACCCTGGATCTCCTTCTCAACCAAAAGTTGAAAGTGCTTTCAAAGACTGTATCAATCTTGTTTGGTCTGCACCCGCTAATACTGGAGGAACCAACCTTTTGGGATACAATGTCGAGAAACGCAAGAATGGCAGTAATCTGTGGGGCCATGTCAACCCTCCCAATGAGCCCATCAAAGGTACAGTGTTGCATCTTGAATACAGTCATAGCATTGTCATTTGGAAATGTGCAAAAGTCTAGAATTACATTCTAAATTGTACAGTCTTAACTATACTTTTTGACATGCCAACAGAGAAAAAGTACGCAGTGAAAGATGTTGTTGAAGGCTTCGAGTATGAGTTCCATGTATCAGCTATCAACATTTCTGGTGCTGGAGAGCCAAGTTCGCCTTCTGAACTTGTGTTTGCCAGAGATCCAAAGAGTGAGTAATAAGCCGATAAAAGCTACAATATTATTATCTCAACACTTGATCGTTTAAAATCTCAATGCTTAAATGTTTGTGCTTCCAGAGCCCCCAGGTAAAGTTATTGATCTGAAGGTGACAGTCTCCACATACTCAACATTATCGCTGGGCTGGACCAAACCCACGGAGGAGGAAGGGGTCCAGGATGAGGCCAAAGGATATTTTGTGGAGCTCAGACCAGCAGAAAACCTAGAATGGGGTCGCTGTAACTCCAATCCTATCATTATGAGCTCCTTTACTATTATCGGCCTGAAGTCCATGGCCATGTACTGGGTAAGAGTTCTAGCCACCAATGATGGTAGAGACGGGGAGCCCCAAGAGTTCAACAACTACATCATTGCAATGCCTCCTCCAGGTGAGCAGGTGGAAATTGTGAACTGTCTGCAGTCAAAATTTGATACATTTCACCTTCATTTAATTACCTTTTCCACACTGTTACAGTGAGACCACAATTCACTGACAAAAAGATGAATACCTTTATGGTGATGAAAGCTGGGAACTCCGCTCGAGTCAACTTAAACTTCCAGGTTCAGTATAACTCACAAAACCTTCGGAGCATAAAAACACCACATCCTTTTGTTCAAAGTGTCAGATTAGACACTTCTCTGCTGCTCGACAAAAAAAAGTATGAACCCACATCTTAGCCCTGTATCTCCTGTTGTCGGCAGGCGTCTCCAATACCAGCTATCAAATGGCTCAAGGACGGTAATCCTGTCGGCAAGCATGTGACAGTCAGCAACACAGACACATCATCGCAGATGATGATCCCTGCAGCAGAGCGCCATGACACTAGGATCTACACAATCATTGTCAAGAACCTTGTTGGTCAGGAGACCTCCAGTGTTGAGATAAGAGTCACAGGTAAGAGTGAAAAAGGAACATTTTTAACTAATCCGTAACAAATAAAAGTTGAGGACCAATAGTTAATGGATTTGCAGTGAGATATGCATTCGCTTTTTAAGACTATTTCAAAGTTCATGTAGTTTTTGAAAGGAAGCAAAAAGAGTTCTCATATATTCAGAATTAATGGGTGGGGAAAGTTTAGAGATTAAAGCAAAGTTGAGAGAGTAAAAACACCAACACTAATGGCAAGATATTACAAACCTTTTCCTACCCGTTTCTAGACGAGCCCAAGCCTCCAGGCCCCGTGGAGCTGGAGGAGACTGTGCTGGGAACGGTGACGGTGTCCTGGACTCCCTCTCCAGATGAGAAGAAAGACGACAGGCTGCACTACATAGTCACAAAGCGAGACTCTGTGAAGCGTTCTTGGCAAACTGTGGCAGACCATCTCTTCAATAACAAGATCACTGTCATCAACATCATGCCGGGGAGGCAGTATAAGTTCCGGGTCTATACCAGGAATGACATGGGGCTCTCCAAACCTTCTGAGTCCACAATTTGGGAAGTGAAAAGAATTAAAGGCAAGTTTAACAAAAGTGATACAAAATTGTGTATAAAGCAGAAACAAGTAGTTCGGTATTCAATTAGTTGATTAAATGGCAACCATTTTGATAAAACAAGACAAGTAAAGATGTCATAAAGGCTCTCAAAACTTGTGACGGGAATTCCTCGCAATTTCATTGACCAAACAGATTAATCGACAATGAAAATAATTGTTGGTTGCAACCTCACTGCAGTTTAAAATACATCAACCCAGGTCTAAATAAATGTAGATGAGGATAGAGCTGCAGACAATGAGTCGACCGGTCAAGTAGTTGAGTCCAAAACAACAATCAATTTATCATTTCAGATACATTTATTTAAGTCTAAATGCAAATGCATTTATATCGCTACATATTCTGCCAGAGACACTGAGGGGAGTTAAATGAATCAATTAACTTGGGACTAAAGAGACTAAGACGATGGAAAATGTATCAATAGTTATGGATTACTCTGTATTAACTTTCATTTCCTTTCTCTTCCATCCTTCCAGAAACATTTACTTTGAACCTTCCTGCCACTAAAAACTGCAGCTTTGAGACGCCTCCCTCATTCTCTGTTCCGCCAAAAATGCACAAGAGTCCAGAGAGCTATGAGTGCTACATGAGTTGCGCTGTGACAGGAAACCCCAAACCCCATGTTACCTGGTACAGAAATAGCATCAGTCTCAACACCAACACTAACTACTACATCACAAACACATGTGGCGTCTGCTCCATGGTGATACTTAAAGTTGGCCCGAAGGACACCGGGGATTACGCAGTCATTGTAGAAAACCCTCTGGGCAGAGTGGACTGTTCAACTAAACTTGTTGTGGAAGGTAAAAACACATGCATATGTATTTGTTACATCTTAAATTCTACTCCTCTGGCTACATGTTTGAATAATTCTCTCTTCTCTCCATCCTTCTTCAGATTAGGATGATGCAGTGGGCCTGAACTCCTGAAGATGCCATGTTCCATTTAAGATGAATGGAACATTTGCCAATTTTTGAAACCTGCTTTTTGTGAATTACGGTATTACTGGGTTTCAATAAACTGTCCAGAAGAAATTAAGGATGAAAGAGAGAAAGAAAGAGCTATTGGTGTTTAAAAGAAAAACAAATGGACTGGATAAAACTCGATTTTGTTGTATTTGAGTGTAGATTTTACAAAATGCATCGGCTGGATGCAAAGAGCACTTTGATAGGAGACAGTAATTTCATGCTAATCTTTGCACCAAACATGTTTATTCATTGACCTCTTTTTCCTCTGCTGTTTCATGTAAAGGAAACAAAAAATCAGCTGGCTTCCTCATGGAAAATTGCCGATATACAATATGGCTATAACTGAGTATGTTTTAGTGTTTGCATATTCACTGTATAAATTATTAATAATTATTCCAAAAATGTAAATAAAGCCTTTTTGTTCAACACTGAACTGTCTTACTTTTCAATCGTTACCCTACATTTAATGCTGGGCTTGTCACTTGATGTCCTATATACCAAGACTAAGAGTTTACACTTCACCTGGTCTGTGAGGCTATACTTAGGCACTGAAGTGCTTTGAGCTAAATGCTAACGCCAATATGCTATCACTCCATATTGGCCTTGTTCACCAGTATCTGTCTGTTCTTAATTTTTTCTTGAGAAAAGGTCCAAAGAAAAGTCTACGTCAGACGTAAACTGCAGAATAGTTTGTACCAGTGTTCTTATTATGATGTGTTCCATTGTGCTTGCAAAATCAAAAGCATGTACCAGTTGATCCTAACTAGCATAAACGCCCTGCCAATCCCAATAAAAGGGTGTGAGACTGCAGGTTGGTGTGGACACAGAAATTGAAAGGAAAGGTTCAGAGAATTAAGCAAAGAATGCCAAAATGAAAGGGTGGAGCACCGGAATCCAAATGTTAAAAATAACTCAATAGTTTTGATGTGGTGGTACTTCTGCAAAAACAAATCAGGGTTCAACATTGACTTTTTGAGACATGCAAGTTAATTTACCTTTCACTTGTCCAGGCACAACAGTTACTTGTCCGGGTAAAAATGTCAATAATTGACTTTGTTCATATTGTTTGCGAATGTATGAAAGCATCCAAACAGTATCAACATATATATATATATATATATAATTAGATTTATGAATTTTATTTTAGTGCCAATATGTAATAAAGAGGAAGGGGTAATGTTCTGCAGCGTCTGCTTGGAGCAACCCAACATGTCTGACCAGTAAGTGACATTAGAACAGAAGTATATGCTTGTTCTATTAAGAATATATGGACAGAAATATTTGATCAAGTTTCTATCTGTTATATACCAATGGAAACTTGGAGGCTTACAATTTCGTGTCAAATTTAATATTTTTCTGTATCCCAAAACAACTTTTCATCTTTAATAATGATATCCCAGAGCCATTATTTTGGCCAAAAGAGTCATTTTACATTCTAATTCAATATCAACATGACCATCTTTATTAGCGAATTCAAACTTCATGATAATAACTGTAACCACCACCTTACCAGACAGAAGTTGACCAACGACTTATATCCAAACCAATTCAACAGACTACTTGATTTAAAAGAAATGGATCTTGCAAAGCACAAACTGAATTTCTACATCCTATATTACCCAAAGCTAAATCCCAAAAATAATCAACAATATTCATCCTTCTCACCAAATACTGACATTAAGACTCAGTTTTAAACGTAACGTTTGTCCGACTTGCAATACAAATGAATCTATGAACCATATTTTATTTTTTTTGTAGTCTCTCCCAACAATATGGGATACAAAACGAAGACAGAAAGGATATATCTGTCGAATCCGAATCATAGGTAGATGTTACGTATGGACATCTTAAGGAAGAGAAGCTAGAAAACTGCTGATCAACACAATTCTCATAATGGTAAATATTGTATAGTGCAGGCCTACACAAAGCCAAATTTATAAAAAAAAAAAAAAAATGATTTATACATATATTTTCTTGTTTATTGTAAATTTGTGTTTGTACATTGAGAGCGGAGTGGAACCCGGAGACAAATTCCATGTATGTGTAAGCATACAAGGCCAATAAAGCTGATTCTGATTCTGATTTTTCTAAAATCCTTGAAATTAGTTTTCTGCTAAAGAACTGCTAATATGTGTAATATTATACAAATAAATTGAGTTTTAACTTCCTAACCTTCAATTTTAAATTTAAGAACATATGTACATAAATATATATGCATTCATTTATTATATTGTTTATTTTCATTACTGACAATATCATGCCCCTAAAGTTATTTGTATGTTATTGTTTTATTTTAGATATTATATTTTATATTATTTCTTAATACACGGACACAAAAGGATTCTAACACTGTGTTCAACCTTGCCTTGCTTCTGTATCTGATGTTCAATAAAGTTGGAAAAAAAAGTGACGTTAGCTAGCTAGCAATAGAAGCTGTGTAATGCACAGGATAATGCTAAAGTTAGATAGGCATGGTGACTGCTCTCGCTGAATCGGTCCCATTGAGCCAAAAATACATTTTGAGATTATCTAAGATACAAACATAGCTAACTGCAGAGGGGAGGGCTAGTGGCGAGGCACTGCGTGTGATTATTGAGTGTGGCAGCGAGTGGCAATTGTCACATTGTGACAGGTGAAGTGAAGTGAAGACACACAGTATTCTTTTTTTCATGAATTTGAACTGTTCCAATGGGGCAAGTAAAATTCTCCTCCACTTTCCTAACAAGAAATTAATGTCTAGCCCTGATTGGAATACAACCAATAGCTGTGGAGACAGAACCAGATGTCAACTGCTCTAGAGGAAAGATCAGGGGATGTATAAAGTCATTATGATTCATCATCTGGGCACCGTGGATGTTTTTACCAAATACCACGACAATACATTGAATTGTTAGACAGTTAAATAAAAAAACAAAAATGTCAACACCATGGCGGTAATACATCCAATATTTTAGGTCAGTTTATTACCTTCATGTGCGTGGCTTAGAACAAACAAACACAATAACATGCCCTGGCTGCAGATTTTTTCATATATGCCTAAAATATCCCAGTATTTTTGTACACAATTATCAATCACTTCTGTAATTTTGTTTTGGCTATACTTATCCAGTATATTAAGTAATATATTAAGTAGCTTGTATGCTGCGATCACATTTAGTTAATCGCAAACGCCCGGCAAACAGTGAGATATGTATTGTTCCTTTCCATTTTGCGCACTGCTTCTGCTTTGCCACCTGTCGCATGGCTTCAAATTTCTCTTTGACTGCCTGCATGTGTTTGCAATGCTTTCAGAGCATATCACGAGTCTATTATGGAAAGTCATCAAAGATAAAAATTTCATGTGCATGACTAAGTGCAACCTTGCAAACAACTGTGCCTCTTCCTGTGCACACAAATATTATCATTGGCCACATGGCATCCTGTTATTTTAGACACGATTATTAACTGGGAGTTTATTGCACTCGGCATTGACATTCAAAAGCCTCAAACCACATGCCAACAGTATTCCACAATACCGTGTAGTGAAAAAACTACACATATTGGCTGTTGTTAACATGCAGTGCAAAAGAGGTTTGCTTCAATCAGACATAATAAAAGACACCTTCTTTTTACAACATAAAAAACATGGATGCAGTAGAGGTTTTTTTTCATCACTAGGTCAGAATTATTTTTGCAATATTTTATAAGTTTAGGTCTAGTAACTAATTAGGCCGATGCAGTGTACTTTCCAATGAAAATAAATAAAAAATGAAAAAAAATGTTGCCAACGCACGTATGGGGTTACCTTTGTCCATGATGCATAGCGCTGGGTTGTGTGATGTCCGGTTGTTTTGTCATACTTTTGCAGGGTAGAATTCTAAGCTCCTGACTTCAGTGACCTTCTGCAATAAATGCCTTCAAGAACATCAAGCCTCTCATATCAGCTGCCCATGCCTGAGAACAGTCATAGTCCCTGGGCCACACATCCGCTTTAATTACACTGCTTGAAATATCCACACATGCATAATCGTGCTCAAACTGAGCATAGCTCTGTTATTACTAAGACCACAACAACTGGGTAGTGGTTTAAAGTGGCAGCAACCCAGACTCCATGAGGAATCTCAATGACTTCTTTGATGCAAGTTGATATCCTCAAGGTGGTTTGTGTGTATGTAACAGATGTACAGTACATGTTGCATTGTTGAAAAGCATTTTGTCCGGACATTTCAATTTTTTTTTTAATTATTAGCAAAAAAAAAACAACAGCTCAGGTTTTTTTTGTTTTTCTTATGATGTAAAATTTGCAGAAAAAAGCCAACCTGTGAATCCAACCTTCAAACACAGGTAGGCTGGACACAAAGGCCGACTGGTGTGTCGCCTCACATCGCCTTTTTTTTCACACCACTCTCGCTCACCACTTCACTGCTTCATTCCAGATGGCCATGTCATCGTGAAAACACGTGTATTGAAGGGATGAGATGAGATGAAGATGAAAAATGAGAAGAGCCTTATGTGTGTGTGTGCCCTCTTGACTTAAGTCAACATGCTAAATCGGCCAAAAAGCTGCCCACAGGGTCAGACTAGTGACAGCGGTGCGGGACACACAGCAAACAATAGCGCACCAGACGCTAACTGATGGCTAGTAGTCAGGCTCTTAACATCCAACATAATAGCACTACTTTTAGTGCAGGAATGTATATTTGCCAGTAAGAGACATAATAAATGAAAAAATATGAACTTTGTGTGCGTGTGTGTGTGTACATTTAAAATAAGAATATAGAGTCTATATAAATATATGTACTGTATATCTCTTTTTTTCGATACAGTGTTTTTGGGAATTAATACAATATCACAAAACATAATATCGCAATAATAAAATGTAATAATATTTTCTTAAACCCCTAGACATAACTCACAAATCTAACAGCCAAAACAAAGACAATTCCAATTTTCACACGGAAAATCTGTATCATTCAGAGCACTCCTGAGGAATGGTAAATGGTAGATGGACTGTACTTGTATAGTGCTTATCTAGTATTCCGACCACTCAAAGCGCTTTCACACTACATCTACGTCATCATTCACATCCATTCACACACTGATGGCAGGGGCTACCATGCAAGGTGCCACCTGCCCATCAGAACTATATCCATTCACACCCATTCAGAAACAGCCTGTGAGAGCAATTTGTGGTTAAGTGTATTGCCAAAGGACACATTGACATGGACTAGTGAAGCCGGGGATTGAACCGCCGATCCTCTGATTGAAGGACGACCCTGCACCACCCCTGAGCCACAGTCACCCCAGGAAGCTCATGCATTTGTCAGAAGAAGCCAGAGTCATGGTCATCCCACCGTGAGGCTTGTAGCCTTGGCTTCCCCCCTCCCCCTGATTTATGCCAAAAACAAAAAAAGCAATCGCCTTTCTTGGCAGGCTCCCTGTCATTACAACGTAGGTGCTTGTCGCAGAGTCATTCGCATTCCTGGAAGCATTTAATAGCTGGAAGACCAGAGAGGCAACACTCAAACTGGGAAGTAGCACCACTCAAGAGGATCACAGGAGTACTGAGGTAAGTTCATCATCCATCTCACATACAACACCACTCTTAGATGAAGGCGTTGAATATTTAGACGTGGCTACAGTCAACACTGAACAAATCTTGTGGCTGATTCCCTCTCAAGTCCAAAGATAACATTGACTTAATGTGGCAAACTGCGGAAAGTGTTTCCCTGTAAACACAATGGAGCTGCATTGTTTTAGCAAGTGCTCCGATTTTGTACAGTGCAGTATTTCAGTTTTCCGTCATTCACATAATTTAAAAGCATGATATAATGTCTTTTACATTTTGCTGCTCGAGTGTTTACTTACATGTGTACTTTTTGTATTCTTGTTAGGTATAAACTTTGTGCAAATTTAAAATCAGATGTCAAAAAGTTATCGGAGTCATCGGAGAGCTTAGAAATGCAAATATGTGCTAATGTACCCCTCTAATAGCAACAGTTGCTTCTTACCGCACTAGTTTGTGTGGTCACTGTTTTTTGGCAAGTTGGCAACATTTTTTTTTTTTTACTAATATTCATTATTTTATCTATACTTTCCATCACACACAGATTGTTAGATAATAAACATTAAAACCATTAACAATCCTTTGACGACTTCATGGCGAGTCTGTTTTTTCTGTCTTAAAAAGATTACTTTAATTAAAGGACATCCTTCTCTTTTCTTTTTAACTCCAAGCTTTCATTTTTATATTTATCACATTGCCCAGTTTCTGCTGTTCACTGAAGACAATAACTTGCAAACCATAAAATTTCTCTGTGATTAAGGTAAAAAGAGAGCAAACCTGCCACTCTCAGCTATTGCACATGCCAAGCATCAACATCAACCCCATAGATAGCGATATGCTTTTTAAACATGCCCTTAGTAGTATCTTGCCCCCAATCATTTGTATGATGCTCTCAGTCCCTGAGTCCCGTGCTGTGTTTCACATAAGCAGCTGGTAGCGTGAACCCCACAAAAACCAACTGTCATAGCAAGGAGGCTGATCACTTAGTAACCATGTCTGTACACTTAACCAGTTCTGAAGTCTTAAAGCTAAAGAGAGTAGCTCAAAAATATCTTCGACTTCTCACAATCCAAATTTAAGAGCGGTGTTTGGTGAAAAAAAAAAAAGATCAGGTTCAATCTCAGGCGACTTGTCGTCATGTGAAGTGCTCATCATATATTCGATACTTTATAAAGTTACAGCATATTTAGCACAAGACAATTTCTGTTACCGTATAGAGTACCTCTTGAGAATCATATATCATTAATCATTTAGACACTGATTTAGTTCCTATGATATGTGTGACGGAGAGTTGGGTTGTGTGTGTATACACACACACAGAATACCAGAATAAGAATAAGATGACCGAGACAGGCAGGTTTCAAACCATTAAGACTCACTCATAATGTCAACAGTGATTTACATGCATATTAAGACATTCAAGATGTTCACAGTTTTATGTGGCATGTGACATATCGTATGCCAATCCAGTTTTCTCATCTTCCAAATGCCACGGTCCATCGACACCCAAGAATATCACACGCCTACTGGGTGGTGCTAGACGTGTACAAATACTGTACATGAGAGAGGTCAAGCATGTCAGGGATAAAAGTTCAAAGTGTCTATTTTATCAACACTGTGGCAACAGTGTCAACAATTTTGTGGGACATTCATTCATAGTGATAAATCTTGTGTAATTGTTCATTCAGGTTCCTTTTTATTTCATAGTGTTACTTTCAATAAAAGGCTTATTTTCTCAATAACAAAACTTATGCCGTTAATTCAATTAAATAGCTCTGGTTGAGTTAACAACAGCACTATCAAACGACAATAATACGGCAAAAAACAGTAATAATCTGGTGGAATAATTGTTTTTTATGTGTCTATCAAACAAAAATGTAGGTTTGAGTTCTTTAGCTGGAATTCAGGATTTGGTCTTGAAAAAGCACTGGCACCTCAGCTGCAGTAGCATATCAGCAAAACTATCGACAGCACACAGTGAAGTCAGTTGGTCTGTTCGTCATTCAGCTGCTCGGTCAGCCAGTGAGACTGTGTGTCTGTTCTATTCAGGAACCCTAATCCTTGAGGTATAAGCAGGCGGCAACAAAAAGTGAAGCCAATATGTTCTACTTTAAACTTGCATTTTTTTCTAATGACCAGCGACTCCTCCAGTTGCAAAAAGAAGTCTGATTGTATAGAAGTCTGTAACGATCCTACTCCTTACTTGATTTAGTACCTCAGTAAACATGGTAAACAAACGTTTACGGTCTCAATCGCTAGTTTCAAGTTTTCTCCAACACACCATGATGTTAATGTAGTAAATGATGGTCCCATTTAGAGTAAAATAGAACATAAAGCAGGGCATGCTTTAGGGCTAGGCTACCTTGTGATTGTTACTTCTGATTACAAAAAACCCAGATGGCAACAGCCAAGATGACAAAAGCCAAAATGCCAAAATTGAGGCTTCAAAACATCACAGTGACTATGTCCACTTCTTATATCTTACATACCAGGCTCTGCCATTAGATCAGAGATACATAACTCATAAACAATGCAACAGGTTGGTCCAGTTGGGCATATTGGGCTGTTAGTCTAACAGTCCACAAGGGAAATGGTTGTGACAAGTGAAATTGTTTCAGAGCAAAGAGTTCAGACAGTTTCCCCTAATTTATATATTGCTGAGGCTAAGTTTCCAAATGAATGTCTCACATTTACTTTTAGCAATGCACCTGAAGAGCATACTCAGTCTGCAATGGGATTGTTTTAATCAATTTCAAACAGTTACAAACATGCGTGTGTGGTGTGGTGTTAATGTTAGCGGTGGGTGCTGCGATTACAATGTACAAGAGAACATGAGGGAACATGACCATCTCTCCACCAAAGCTATAAACCAAAGATCTAACAGAAAAACACAGGAAATAGCAGGACATTCTTGTAGCTGTAACAGAATATATATTCTAGCTCCAGGCGGTGCTCTGCCTGTTGTGACATTATTATTACCATTTATTACAAAACTAACATTTGAACCTACACTGTAATTATGATGAGTGTCATGCAACAGAGAATAGCTTGGAAAAGATGAGATTTTAAACAATTTACTGCTGCAAAATCCATCCAAAGGTTTTTTTTTCCTCCATTTACTTCTTCATTACCTATTTTGGAAGGTTTATTTTATTGATTGGCGGTCTTAACAATGTCAACATAATTGCCTAGGGAGGCAGGTTGCTCTAATAGCAAGTACTCTTTGCTCTAGCTTTCAATTTCATTTGCTACACCTACTCCGATTAAATACCAATTAATGGTCTTCTTTTTAGACTGGAGTTTTCTAGTCAACAAAGTTTCTGTTTACATTCAATGTTAGTCACCATAACGTATCGTGCATATCCTAGAGGTCTACCAAACATTTAAGATGCAAACTATATACTTTTGTAAATAGCAGGATTAAGTCAAATACGTAGGAATTTATTCACTATATTTTGACTTTCCATAATTTCCATAATATTTATAATAATAATACAACAGCATATTTATTTGAATAAATATTTCTGAAAATGACAGATGTTACTGGTGTTGGCGTTATTGTGTCTTCCACAGAGTCACTTTAAAAAACGAATCAAAATGCAACAATACGACAGATATTGGAGAGAGGCCAGTGGGGTTTTCTTGTGAAAATGATGCCCCTCAGGCAAGCACAATATATACAGTATATATATATATATATATACTATATATATTATACTCACTTCATATGACTATCATATTGTTGGCGTTCTAAAAAAATGAGTAACATGTCTGTAAATCCACTTAAGCGATTAGCAACACTTACTCCACCACAATTAATGTTCCATCAGCCTATTTTAGTGAAGTGACATTCATTATTCTAAGTTTAGCAACCATGTAGGTAATGAAAGATTGCTAGGTACTAGTAGAGATCCCGCTGCGACTTGATCCGACAGATCATAAAAAATGTTCACTTGATAAGCATGTGATCATTTGAACATCACGCCAGGCTGCTGCAGCTTAAATTGACAAAAGCCTTGCATATTGAAATGTAAAACCTGCTAAGAAATTACAGCATGAGGTTGATGTAATTATACACTCCAGGTCTAATTTTAAGAGGTTTTTAATCTAGGGAATGTGATAACACTCAAGATACAGCAAGCAGCTGCATGGCAGGGACCCACAGATGATCATGTTTTGAGTCTTTTACTGCAGTTATTCGTGGCCAAAGGTGAAGTTTGGGGAGAGCTTTCTTTTAAAATAAAAAGCATCTGTGACAGTCAACACATTTGCTGCCATATCTGGTTTTACTTTTGTTTCATTGTATAACGTATGTGCCTGGAGAAGCTTTAACTTTCTTACTTTTGAATTGATTTAAAACAATCAAATATTCAGTCTCTTCAGGAACTTCACTGAGAAAATACGCAAGACATTCGGTCCCACTCTGTTATTTGACGAGATCCCTTCCATTCTCTATTGCAGTTGGGGAAATCTTGCTGAATCCATCAAGGAATCAAAGGAGCCAAGATGTTTAGAAGAATAAAAGTGACGGGTGGGACAGCCACCGGCCAAGGTACGCACTCAAGCAGGGGCTAATTTACTACAGAAGGAACGTCCTATATCACGTTTACTTCTGTTTGGTTTTGTTTTACCTCCAAACTCTGAAGATCAATTAAAAACACAGATGTGACAAGTGAGTTTGATCTCCTTGACAGACTCTGACAAAGTAATAAGATGACACATTTCCAGATCAGAGTCTATCAGAATTGATAGAATGAGGTTGGCAAGGAGACTATTTGTGAATAAATCTTTAGGAAATTGTGAATAGCCTGTATCTAATAACTGTCTGCATTGAATGGTTGAATACTTGCTATTATAAAGGTTACATCTTACCTACAAAGACTTCAGCTGCCTTTCCCAGTGATGCTACTAAAATCTGACTTTACGCAGAAAGTTCAAGGCTGCAATTTGTACATTAGCAACCATATTTAGATTGTACAAGAGTGCATGCATGTCTGTTAAAGGTCAACAGGAGCTCATAAAGTAAACATATATAGCACACTGATCATAACACTGCACACTAAGGAGCAGATGAACTTTACCGGGTTAGCGCTCCTCCGCATCTGAAGATGAGAATCAGATATCCATTTTGATATGTGTGTTTTTTGCATTGATATGTCACAATACATATACCCCATTGTATATAGCTGCAACCTGATATAGAGAAAAAAACTGCTGAAAACATTTCAGTTTTACGTGGGCTGTGTCAAATGCTGCTCTCTGTTTGTATTTTATTTCCTGTCCCTGAGTTTCATTAATCAAATGTTAGAACCATGCTGACGTGCTGTATATGCTCTTTAACATGTGCCTTATCAGATCCCGCTGCAGAGAATGGTAAAGAAGGTAGGCTTAGCGGACAACAGAGAACTCGTCATCAGCTATCTTTTTTTCCCCTCCCGACTGCTCACGAAGGCATGACGAACCGATCGGTTTATTAATACACTGTTTGAGCGTACATATGATTTGTGCGTAGATATGTAGGTGCATCACTGCATATCTGTTCTCAGGTTGAACGTTAGGCATGGACTCCCAAGAAGAAGAAAAACAAAAAAAGGTCAACAGGATAAAGATTTTGAAATGTAAATGTCGTGAACAATGTGACACAAAGCGAGACTTCTATACACCAGAGCCACAAACACACAGCTCTGAGTGATAACTGATGAAGTGAGTAACATTAAACATTTTAATATATCATGTATTAGAATGTGTTTCAGCATGGTTTTATGAGGGTGATGAGTTGATTACAAAACAACAACAGATTTTGATGGTACATTTTTCATTCTCTTCTCTAGTCAACTGTCAAATGTGTTGTCACTGACATTTCTTCTCCTAATGCCGACAGTGGGGATAAAGAAGAAATCGAGAGTCCCCGGGGTGATGATTACGCAGTTTATCGAGGAGCTGCCAGAGGGAAAGAGCCATCCAGACTTCACCCGCAAGCCGATTGCTTTGACCATCCAAGAGGGTAGGTCGAATAGCATGAGAATCATTTTAAATCACAAAATGTTCTATGGTGGAGTTTCCATGATTCTGCATAATGGATTCGATCCATGACTTTGGTGCAATGAGCCAGCAGGAGCAGAGTACTTTCATTAAACACCCAAACCCCTGTGCTAGTCAGATAGAATTAAAACACACACTGGCTTCAATTTAAAGTCTGGAAAAGTGATACGATTATCAAAATCTGTGTTGGTATCATTTTGCATAAGACAAATGATCCACTGTGGGGTGACCTTGTCTTTCCTTTTTTCTTTTTACAGGAAAATTTGCTTTTTTTAAAGCGATTGTCACTGGAGACCCACAGCCGACCGTAACATGGCGCAGAAATAATGGAGATGTATCTGATGTGTCGAGATATCAGACTAAATACGATCCCAATTCCAATGAGCATACATTTGAGGCAAGCGAAAAGGGGCTATCAAATGGCAGTGATACTATACAGCAACATGATGATGCAAGGGAGCGGTAAAAATAGCCCAGAGAAAAATAGATTAATTCACAGGAGAAAAAAAGCCATTTCATAATATCAATGTCAGTCCGCCTTCTGACCCATCAGTTTGCTTTTCCAATTACATTTTCTACAAAAAGGTGATTTAACTGATCTTGGGAGGAGCACACTCCAACGTCAGTTTCATCAAACGGACTGAACACGTCCACCAACATATCCAGTCAATGTAAATTAAAAAGGACTGGAAATTGTAGTATATTTCAATCAAATTGGTCTGTCTAGTGCAAGATGTCACATTGGGATATGTATTATATCACTATTCATTGGATACAGTATAGCTGTGATCCCAAACAGGGGTAATACCATAGTGCAGGGGTATTCAATTAAAATTCAACGAGGTCCAGTCGGAGAGAATTTCCTCATGCAAAGGTCCGGAACGTCACGGTAATGTCTAACTTGCGCTCTGATTTAGTGCCATGTATACTAAAGTAACCTAGCAGTTGTATTAACGTCTGTATGTAGTCAACAACTGACAGTCAAATCAAATAAAGAAAGTTCAATTGAATAATATCTCAACAATATTTATTGTCAGATTTTAAATTGAACAGGATAAATTATAATTAATGCATACGCTTTTTCACGTAGTGGCGCTTCACATACCCCCTGTAATCATCTCCATGTTAAACATATGCAACACACTGGTTCTGAACTGCCCATTGGATTAATGAACATGTAAGAATCTGTCCATTCTTGGTTAACACCTTAACACCACATGATAGAGAGTGATTGTGAGGGCATAAAAACTAGTTAGCAAGGGAGCAGAGAAGTTGAATAGTTTTCTAAAGGAAGTGGTTAAATGGTTGAACAATACAGCTTCTTCAACTTAAAATTGAAAAAAGTACAAATGGAACCAGAAAAAATAAATTAGGACTGAAAAAAGGCGTTGATTAATGTGTACTTGATTAATGTATCTGATAGCTCTGTGTCGGTGTATAACACAAGACTAAAAACGTTTGGGAAAAACTGATACTTATTGACAAAGCCAACTATTTCACCCACTGGATCCATTTTACTGAGCATGTCTCATGTCTTCCAGATGCCAAATGTCATGCCAGATCAAGCCGATACCTATAAATGCTTTGCCATGAATGAATATGGACAAGCCGTGGTCACGGTTGTTCTCAACGTGATTGCAGGTAAGGACTGTCTGCTTGCTATGGATATGACAAATACATTTAAGTAATATCATGCAGAGTCATTTAATCTGAAACATGTAGACTCAAGCCTTCCCAAATATACTTCAAATTAAGTACCTTTGGATCCCAATTAGAAATTGTCCCACTTCATACCCTTGAACTTATCACTCTGCAGTCCATCTTGTCTGTTTAATTACATGATTGTACTAATAATGTGAGTACCCTCTTTTCTGCTTTCAGTTGGTTTCAAAAAGAACAAAGCCCCGCAAGAAGCAGCTGAAGCCCCCGATGGGAATTTTAAGACCGTACTAAAAAGGAGAAGGTGGGGTTGTGTTACAAGTGTTGACAGCTTCCGTGTTCCAAAAGGTTTCTGTTGTCCTTCAACTAAATGCTCCCTTTTTTTAATTTCCAGTAAGATCCGGCCGAAATCTGAGCAACCTGAGAAAAAAGACGGAGAGATCGATCCTAAATTTTGGGAGCTCTTAATCAGCGCCGACAAGAAAGACTATGAGAGCATTTGTGCCCAGTTTGGAGTGACCGACTTTCGTGTGATGCTAAAGAAACTTAATCTAATGAAGAAAGAAAGGCAGGAAGAACAAGCTGAGGTTTGCCATTTGGGATGTTCTCATTATGATATGATTGCCTTTTCTGATTATGAGATTTGAAGCTGCTTAGCTACATTAAAAGAAATGTTTAATGACTCGTAAAAATAGGCAATTCTGTAACAATACTTATGTCTTATTCCGTTTTTGTCCTAGTTTGTGAGCAACCTGTCCAACCTGAGACACATAAAAGTCAATGGAGATGGCACTGCATCCTTTGAGCTTGAGATGGACCTTATTGAACAAAGCAGCTCTATATTCCTGTACAAGGTTAGTGTGAAAACAAGATGATAACTGTCATAGCAGCCTTACCACATTAAAGATAAGGAAGTTACCCACATAAATCAACAGGAATCATCCTATAGGCACCCTTATCATTAATTAATTTAATCGCAATCTGTCCAGTTCTTGTAAATATGCACCAAGATTTCTGGAGTATGGACAGATGGATCAGCATCATTGGGCCCATCTACTTGTTAACTCACACCTCTGAGATGCTTTATCATGTTTCTAAGAGATTAAAAACATAACCATCAATGTTGAGTTTATGGCTATTTTCTTGCTGCTATATTTTGCAGGCACAATTTGAAGCATACCAAAAGTCATTTACATTATTGTCCCCGCAGGATGGTGTAATGGTTCCATATACAAAGGAGTTGGGAGATAAGATGAAGCACACTCTTAATAAAGTGGGGAAAAAGTACATTTTCAGTTTGAGGGACCTTATGCCAGACGATGCTGGACTGTACCAATTGGATGTGGGGAATGTGAATATGTTTTCCACTGAATTTAAAAGTAAGTCACACTTGCACACACAACTATTTTGGATCCCCAATTAAAGCAAAGGAAGATCATTTTTTGGATGCTTAAAACAAAATAGCCCTAATTCTGAAGTGTAAATATAGCATCAATTTGAATCTAAAATGCAGTGCTTGTTTTTTTTCAGTCCCCATGGTGGAATTCTTGGTGAAGATTCAGGAAGTGAAGGCAATAGAGAGAGAAGATGCTGTTTTTGAGTGTGTCCTGTCCAATCCCTTTTCCAAGATTTTGTGGTTTGGCAAGAATTTACCGCTGGAACAAGACGATAAATATGATATCCAGGTTTCTGAGGACAAGCTCATCCACAGGCTGGTGGTCAAAGACTGCTTGATAGTAGACAAAGGAATTTACTCCGCCTGCGCAGGAATCAAATCTTGTAATGCATGGCTTGTTGTTGAAGGTAAGATATTATACTCCACCCGAACGCTAATCTATATTATTGAATAATGATTAATGACGATGATTTCTCATGGAATAATAATGGGAAAGAAAAACGTGCCCAATTTATTTTTACCAATTCTTTTTTTTTTTCCAATTCAGCTGATAAAAATGCACAAAAGGGCAAAAAAACAGCAAGGAAAACCACAAGGGCAGGAGGATCTGGGATGGATCTGCAGAAGGTTGCCGAAGAGCAGCAAGTAAAATTAGTGAAGGAGAGAGAAGAAAGAATAGAACAGATTAAAGCTGCGCCAGCTGCACCTCCACCTGAATCTCCTCCAGCTCCTGCACCCGCTAAGGCTGAACCTAAGGCACCGATAGACGCTGAGCCAAGTAAGAATGCCGACCATGGTGTTTATGAAACAGCGTTTTCAATTCAACAAACAACGAAGCTGCATTGGAAACTCTTCAACTTTAGTTCAGAATAATACGAATGTGATAATCAAAACTGTAGTTCTCGACATGAATATCTATCTATGTGATTCTCTTTGTTATTTCTTTTACATCTTTCTTGATTGAATTATTTGAACTTTGCAAAAATGGTAGCATAGGCAGCAACAGTATTAACAGTATGATAAATTAAGTCAAATAATTTCAGTAACTGCAATGGTTTGGGGGAAAGTTGATAATTACAATATTTGAAAAAAATTGCATAAATGACTTGGCGTGATATTTTGTTGAAATGGTAACCACTAACTACTTTTAATGGTTGTTAGGAATTGTAAGCGAACCAGCAGCAGCGGCGGATCCACCTGTTGTGGAGGTAGGAAGAACTGGTAAGAAACTTGAATTGTTGTGACAACCTCTGCATGCCTTCTAAGGTGAATATGACAGCTATATGAAATATAATGGGTTCAGTAATAACTCTCTTTATCCTGATATACTTTGATAAAAAAAGAAACTGCATCAAAAATGTTGTTACTGTAATGTTTTGGCTTCATTCTATGTTGTGTTGTCAGCTCATTGTGTGATTGGCTGCCTCTTTACGCTGCATCAACCCAATACATCACATTGCGTTTCTCCAAAAGTTGATACAACTTTTCAACACAGGATTGATTTTTTTTCCACCCCCTGCAATCCCCAGTGACACACGCAGTTTATACGCACTACACACATTCAATTGAATGGAAGGACTGGCTTTTCTGCCGCCGTGCCTGATTTTGTGTGAATAAAGCCTTAATGTCGGGTTTTGCTTAATAGTATTTGCCTTGTATATTGTAAGGTTGACAGGTTGCCATGCTTCTACACAGCCATGTACTGTGGTCTGCACCTTGCTGACTGCTTAAATGTCAGTTTAGTGTTTTTGTCCTTGATGTCTTGTACTGAAATATGCAAAACAAATTGAATTTAGTACTTAAACGTGACCGAGGAATCATCTCTATCCACGCTGTCAGAAAGCATGGCAATGTGATTTAGAGACATGAAAATGAATGAAAGTAAATTCGTTACACCTGTCCACAACTTACTCTCATCTGCATGTTTTAGCCCATTTTTATACAAATCGCACATTTTTCAAAGCATGCCAGAATTCTTTTTAGATTTTTGATTGTTTTCCACCATTGAGAAAGCAGACATTTCACTGCCATATATACAATAAGTCATCTTGCAGAGATTTGAAACTTGCCTGATCCATCTCAGTGTTACGTCTGGTCTGATGTTAATGCTGTGATCGCTTTCGTGTCTTTGCATGTGCAGACTGGTTGGAACAGTTAATAATAGAGACATGGTCTTTAAATTGATTACTTCTCTAAAGTACAGTCCAAATATTTGGACTGTACGCTTTTTCAACAAAAAAGTTAAAACTACCGAAAATGCAATATATATATATATATATATATATATTTGTAGCAAAAAAAAAAAATCAATCTGAATGAACAAAATCTGAACATCAAACTCAAAGTAATAAATACAAAAATAAATAGTTTACATTAATCTGGTAAGCAGAATCCTAAAGTGTGCGATTTCATTTCATGATAGTTTTGTGGCTTTATTATTTGGAAGAGAAAAAGTTAAAGTGGTAAGATAAAGTAACAGTTGAATGATTTCTTTTCTCCCTGTTTAACTGTCTTGTATCGTGTATATCTATATATTGTATCTATATAAATGAGGGTCCATTCACCAAATCCATTTTACTCTACATTGAAAACATAATTCAAAGTCTGACATCCATTTATGGCTGGAGCGCTCCGAGTGCCGGAGCCCAGGTCCATCGATAACAATAGTTTGAAAAGCATCCTATCTGCGCCAATTAATCCGTTTAATTGCCGCCGTCCACCACTGCTGTTTTAAAAGAAAAGCCAAAATGAGTGGAGCTGATTCTGTTTCATTGCTGTATGTTCAAAACTGGCAATATTGTTGAAATGCAAAGCAGCATGATTCAGAATGAAACTACAGTAACGGTAAAGGCTGTGACCGGTGAAGTTGGCAGTTGGCAACTAAAACACCCAGGAGAGCATTGAGAACAATTTAAGTTTTCATTAAAAAGTTAAAGTTTAGAAAAATTTCAAATGCAGCGTTCCAATGGAAAACCCAGACTCCTCCCACTCCACAACCCTAAAGACATTTTAAAAAGGTACAACACTATGGCATACTTTGGAAAATGGTTAAATATTAAGTACACGTGAGTTGTAAAATAAATGCACTAAAACATCCCAAAGACTATATGACCCTTCATCAGAAATAAAAAATAAAAAATCTCAACTGTTTTCATACTGTCCGTGATCACTGATAGGTCATTCAGTCCAATCATCAACAGCAGCAGCTGCAGACTCAGGACGTGGTAAGTGCGACACCAAGGAGCATATCAACTTAAGGGAGTAATTTACTAAATCAAGTTTAAATGACTTGCTGTTTTCATTGCTGTTCAGCCAATTGCCAATCAGCTGAGGAAGCCGTTAGCTGCTGTGAAAGGCTTGATCCACCACTTGCAGATGCACGAGGTGGGATGCCAGATATCGAATACTAAAAGTCCAATTAATGAATCTTAATGAGTAGAGATTAAAAGCATTTGGGTAGGTAATTGATTTGTTATTGTGTACTTTTATTGAGCATACATATAGTCCTTAACTGGAAGATGCTGCACATGAAGGTGCAAAGCAGTGAGTAAGTTTGCTTCATGTTGCCCAGAGCCTGGAATTAGCTGTGGACTTTCCGATATTTATGTTCTTCATGGAAATCCGGCTGAGTTAATGGTGAAGATGAACATGGACTGCGACAGCACCTGGTTCACAGACGGAGAGCAGGTAAGGCTCCATCAATCAACATACTTACAATATGTACATTTTACAATTAGAGTAAATTGGGAGAGTAAATGTAAGAGAATTACTAAGTTTTCAGCATTAGAAATTACAAATTAAGAAGTACAAAATAACCAATAGTCTTGCATCTTTAGGTGAGAGGTTTTGTCATTTTGCAAATGTAGTAATGCAATGCAAGTATAATCTCCCATTAACATTTGATTTGCTAGTTGAACTCAGGTGCTGGAGTCACCATAACCAAAGATGGATCCTCTCACAAGCTGACAATTCAAAGCTGCAAAGACGACGACTCTGGAGTTTATCGCTTTGCGTCAGGGGATCAGAGCACACAAGGAAAGGTCACTATCGGAGGTATGATTTACTCCCCTCTGTTGTGGAACATATTAAATGCCACTACAGTCTCTGTGCATTACACTGAATTACACTTTGTGTTTCACAGGTGTACCTGAATTTGACCCAGACGATCTTCACAAGTTCTCCAAACCTGTGATTATACGAGTTGGCCAGAATGCTGCTTTCAAGATGCCCTTTCCTCCTCAGGAGTCTTTGGTGGTCAGTTGGTTCAAGGACGACACTGAGCTCAAAGACGGAGGAGGAGTTAAGATCGTGAGGGAGCCCAATCACAGCCGGCTGCTGCTCAGAGACTGCCTGCGGACAGACGCAGGGGAAATAAAGATCCAACTCAAAAACCCAGTTGGGGCCGTGGAGGCCACATCTAAGCTTATTGTACTTGGTAGGAAAAAAAAAGAAAAGTTAGAAATACTGAGAGATAAAAAGATGTTTAGTATTAGTTTACCCCTCCACTCAGAGCCACGTTCATACATAAACACAACCATCACCTTACTAAGCATCACATTTATATCTCTACATTTGAAATGTAACACAGCGTTTTTGTGATAGATCGGCCAGGTCCTCCGGAGGGTCCAGTCGAGACTGTTAAAACAACCTCAACTTTAATTGAGATTAAATGGAACCCTCCCAAAGACGACGACGGCGGCTCCGCCGTCACCAACTACATTATAGAACGGCAGCAGGCAGGACAAGCTCTGTGGACGAAGCTCGGGGATGTCTCCGCTGACCAGACGACCTCCATCAGGGACAGGAATGTGACTCATGGAAAGAAATACAACTACCGCATCTACGCAGAAAACCCAGAGGGCCTCAGCGACACCCTGGAGACAGCTGATAGCATTATGGCTGGCATAATGAGTAAGTGCAGAAAAAAGGAAGTCTCATTTGGCATCCCTCAGCAAATCCCAAGTTAATCTCTCTCAGGTTGTATTAAATGAAAAATGCTTCTGGATAGTTTTGTGATTGCTTCAAATCGTTTGTCACCAGCACTATTTAGTCACTGTAGAAAACCTACCTTTTAGGAATGGTTTGCAATATCCTGCAGTGGTATCATGTCCTGGGTTTATTCCATGCTTTAATCACCTCTTAACTATTAATAATGAGCTTACTCAATTAATTAGACTATTTGTCATTCCTTAGTCCTCTCCGGTCCACCTGGCGCCCCCACAGTCGTGAGTGCCTCTAAAACCTGCATCAACTTGACCTGGACCCCCCCAGAGGACGACAGAGGAGTACCGATAATTGGTTACCAATTGGAGAAACGAAAGAAGGACACAAACCAGTGGATCGCACTCAATGCACTCAATGAACCGATTGAAGGTTTGTCAGAAACACATGCAATGGTGTTTAAATTGAGGGGAAATATGTTTCTTTTTCATCATGTCTTTTTCCTGAAATGCTTTGAATTTCATTGTCAGACGTGAACTACGCAGTTAAAGAGGTCACTGATGGAGCAGAGTATGAGTTCAGGGTTTCAGCGATTAATGAGTCCGGAGCAGGAGACCCAAGCCCTCCCTCTGTAATGGTGTGTGCAAAGAATCCCAACAGTAAGCAGTTTAACTTCCTCCGTTGTGCGTATTAATAATTTAACTTTGTTATCCCGAGCAATGTTTGCTCCCCGTCTGCATTCATGTTTCGTGTGTTTTCTTCCAGTGAGACCTTGTTTTAAAGACCCAGTGGACTTCATTGTTGTCAGAGCAGGAAATTCAGCACGTGTCAAAATTTGCTATGAGGTAAGCCTAAAGGCTGAGACATTCTTCCATGGTGTGAATACTGAATATTTTCAAGTCAGTGCATTTCACATTTCATTCCCCCATTCCAGCCATGTCATATTCTTGAGTGATGAGTTTCTTACAGTGTGACTTTATCTCATTTACGCGATATCTTCAGGCTGAACCTCCACCTCAGATCACTTGGCTGAAGGATGATGAGCCAATATCCCCGTGGATTAATATCATCACTACAGAGGGAATGTCTCAGCTTGTTATCCCCTCATCAAAGTGCTCAGATTCAGCCATTTACACGATTAAAGCCAAAAACTCCGTGGGTGAGGCTTCATTTGACATTGTGGTTAGAGTCACAGGTAAGGACAAACTATAATGTACTATGATGAGCGCAGAAATGTTGTGGAACAAGTTGTGATATTTTTGTACTGAAACTACAATTATTTTGTTCTGATATTATCTGCATAAGAATCAGAATACGTTTTTTTTGTAAAGTTATTCACTTACAAGGAATTTGCCTTGGTGTTTCCTGCATATCATATTTAAACATTAAGAGGAAATAAAAATACAGGAAAATTACTGCAAAAGTCAACAACAGAAAAGAACAGAAAAATTACAATAAAAATTGGACAAAGAAAATAAATACTACTTCTAAAAGAAATGTACATTTCATTGTAGTATGTACAATATAGCTGTTTTTAAAATGAGAAAGCTGTACAGTTCTGTGTAGAATGATGAAGTTAGTTCGACAATCCTCTCCTTTAAATGAAGAATTAACTTGTTGCAATGAGAAATAATTGAATTGCTTGAATTGTGTTCCACCGGCCAGAAGAGAACATCATTAATATTGACACTCGACGATATTAATTGGGTAATATTTATCCAATTAAATACCAATGACACACCAATGTATTGGCATCCGAATGTCAAACCCTAATTAGCGTGAACAACTTTTTAATGGAATGACAAACATAATTCTTACAGTGTAACATGCACTAATAAGATGTGATTAACTTAACAAACGCAAATGTAATCCCGACCAAAACCCACAGAGGGATGAAAGGCCTCTCAAGTATGGGGACATTATGTAAGGTTTTAAAGCAGCCACAGTGCAAAGAAATTAAGGAAAATAGCTTCTAAAAAAAAAGAGGGAAAACAGGACCAATGTTGAGCGATTGATTTTGTCCTCTCTAACACGCTGTGCATCTTATCATATTTGCTAGATGAACCCAGAACTCCAGGGCCAGTGGAGCTGGAGCAAACAGTCTACGGCAAAGTGGCGGTATCATGGGCTCCTTCTCCAGACCAGCAGCTCGACGACCGCCTTTACTACGTGGTGTCTCAATGCAACTCCAACACCAGAGTGTGGAAGAATGTAGCAGACCGCCTCTTTGCTAACACATACACAGTCAACAACCTCCTTCCTGGGGTAGAGTACCATTTCCGGATCTACGCCAAGAATGATATGGGCCTCTCAGATCCATCTCAGTCACCTACATGGGGGGCCAACAGCAACAGAGGTGGGTTACTACAGTTGTTCATGTTTAGTTATTACAATAAACCACCATGCACTGCACATGCGGCTGACAATTTAAAGTGTAATGTGTTTGTAAGAATGTTGTGTACTCTGTGCTATAAAAGGAATATTGAATCATCATGGCCAATAACATTATATCATTGATTAGAGCTCATCTGTTTCAAGTAGGCATGAGCTATGATTCCATGTGCAATAGCTGACATCAATGATCAGGGCTCGACATTAAGCTTTTTGATGCGGTTCAGATGTTGTACTTGCCCAAACTTATCCGAGATGGAAAATGTAGGCTTATCGAAAAGTTCATAAATATCCATTTGGAAAAAAATTACAATTTTTTCCAAATGACAACAAGACTCGATTGTAAAAAGCACTCTTTTTAAACTCGACAGAAACAAAATAAAACTCATCAACCTGTCTTGGTTAGTCTTTCTACTGTTCCAACAATCCCTAACTCTGTTTGTTCTCGAGATAAGATTGAAACATATCATAATAATGTTATAATTTGCTTTTAACCAATAGCCATTTTTACTGAATAGAGCTTGAACGCATGATAATGTAAGTCAATCAAACCTCTGTTAACGTTTGCTGCTCACCGGCTGCTACAGCTAATGTTACCTAGCTCTCCTTCTACACATTTCATCACCGATTGGTTGTTCACAATGTAGCCTTATCAGGGATTGGCAATCTCCCAATCGCATATTTTTACTGAATATCATCCGATCCCTAATAAGGAGTTTACTTGCCCCGGGCAAGCGCTAAATGTTGTGCCCTGATGATAGTTGAATATTCCAGCTTCTGTCCATTTCCATGATATAACTTCTTTAGTAACCATAAAACTCGCCAGACTACCGAACAATTACACCATCTCAACAATTCTGAAGTTGTCTGTTCCCCTATTACTCCCTTAGTAACATTTTAGCTACAGTACTGTACATGCTCCCTAACTGCCCAAGTACACTAATAACTTGCCCAACTGTTGAAATTGAATATATCAGCGGTGGTTACAGTCCAAATTTGGAGTAAATGTGTTTTGGACGGAGCCCCAACACCAATTTTAGCCCTGCTAGTAGGCTATGTAAAAAAAAGGGCTCTAAGGATGGCAACGCTGGTCGGTCCAAAGATCAGTACAGTCAAGGTTTTTAATTACCTGGTAAAATATCTCCACTTCTACTTCATGGATCGGTGCAACATTTGGTACATAGTATTATTGGTTCCTAGCCGATGCATCGTGAGTACTTTAGCTGTACCCGGATTTTTAAGATAGCACAATCATCAGGTCAAAATGTATATTTGTCAAACTAACAGCATTCCCACTACCCTCAGCAGCACTTGTTATTTTCGCTAACATTATAATGTGACCTAAATGACGTTTTCAAACCTTGATTTTATTTTTTTCCCTATTAAGTTCCAATCCCTTCAAATGGAGGTAAATCATCATCAGGGGTCAGCTTCGAGAGGCCTCCGTCCATCTTGGTGCCTCTGAAAGTCCACACACCGCCTAAAGGTTACAAACTGTACATGACATGCGCTGTCCGGGGATGCCCTACGCCCACTGTATCCTGGTACCTGAACGACGTCTGCATCAACTTCGACAACAACTACTACATCACCAACTCATTTGGTGTGTGCTCCATGTACATTCTCAGAGTCCGGTCAAAAGACAGCGGCGTCTGTAAAGTTGTTGCAGTCAACTCTTTTGGCCAGGCAGAGTGTTCCACTAAACTCATTGTTAGAGGTAAGATTCAACTTTAGAATTGGGATGGTTTCAGAATGATCCGGTTTGGTTCATGCTTGTAATGATTATTCTTCTCTCTACTTTTTCTCAACAGATTGAAATGACGTGAAGACGTGAAGCAGCCTCTCCTCATACCGACATATTCTGGAAGGGGAATGCTTTTTGTTTCACTATATAGACTGCATTAATATATTTGAAATGTGACAATTTACAATTGTTACTCCATCATCAGAAATAATAGCACAAGTGAAGTGACACACTAAAGTGCAAAGACATCTGTCAAAATCTATTGTGGCAACTCCAATAAATCCTGAAACTGACAAGCGTGTAGCTTTCTTTTTGGTCTTGTTTTGTTATTCCTTTATCAATAACTTTGCATATATTCTTCACTAACTTCACTGACAAAAACAAACTTGGTGGCTGTCGTTAAAGCAACAGATGTTTCCAGCATATGTTTGCACATGTCTCCAATATCTGAGTCCACAACATCATGCACATCACATTAAGCCCTTATGAACCTGGTCCACATTTTCATTGCATTTCCATACATATATATCCAGCTGAGCCTCCCAGTAAATTGTCTGTAACAAGATCCTCAGCTGCAAACCTTAAATGAGTCATTTTTATATCTACAGTCAAATAACCGTTACAGGGGGAGCTTTCCCCGTTAGCACCGTTTACCGACTCGCATGTGAAACACTCCTACATACACTCATTCACATTACATACTTACAAGGCCAACACAAATAAAGTCCATACTGTACATAATGTGACAACTATAAAACATAGGGTCACTGCTGGAGAAGACCTTTTGACTCAACACATACAGCCAAGACGCCTATTTTCTCTGATGGAAACACACTCAATGATAAGAGCAATATAATGCAATATTGTTCTTTCGATAATATTAAGTGCAGTTTTTTTATGTCCTTACCTTGTTTCCTGAAGGTAAGGACAGAGGCCATATTTGTGTTTATTCTCCACAAGTGTCATCAGGTTTTAATGCAGTGACGCCACAGTCTCTTTTACGAGGTCGGGGTTACTGTTCAAACTGTCTGGATAAGTCATGCTTGTTTAACCTCTGACAATGTGAACCCCAAAGCCCGCTCAGTGCAACGAGTCCATCACCCCAGCACACCATCAACAACCATCTTTTTATAATGCTACCAGAGGTCCAGTGTGACGCATGCACCCAACACCACAGGCACGCTGTGGGATACTTTTGGAGGCTAATTGGAACGGCCAATTCATTCATATCAACCAGAGATTATTTTACCAAATAAAATGTCTTGAGTAAATGTTTATTGGCCAATGAAGTCCATAGTACAGCGATCCTCTTACAAGAGAGCTTGTGAAGCTGCCAGTTGACAGTTTTTTGGTTGGAGGCATTGAGTCTTGCATGGCTGTTGTGGATCCATAAATCATGAAGCCTTCACCATCAACCACTTATGTACAGCAATATCTGTCACTAATTCGTAATAGTTTTAAGTGTGAATGTTGATATAGGTATCTGATGCACCTGGTGTTTTTATACTGCCAACAGTAATGGTGGAAAACCGTTGACTGCATATGTCCAATACAAGATTAAATGAACAGTCATAATGTATTTCCAGTGCGAACTGCAAAGTGATCGCTTTCATAGGGATAAGTAAGACGAACCTCCGCCCTTTATCACTGCTGTAATATGGGTTTTTAGCAACTACATTTCACCCATGTATGGGTTTTTATGCGCCCCAAACTTTTATCACCGAACAGAAAGGGGTGTCACCTCCGAAATATTGGACAGTGAGAAGAGTTCACAAGCTGAAGACAGATAGCGGAACGTAGACGAAGAACTGAAAGTAAGTCAGATTTTTATTTATTGTACCAAATTTCTTGTGTCAATAATTTTCTTCGAATTAATATCCTGACCAAACGAAACAACAGCATCTTACATGGTGTAGCCTCATGCAGGACGGTTTTGGTCAACAAGAGGTACTGTATGATTATCTAAATATGGGATCACAGAAAGGCAGCATTTGTTGAGAGAGACAGGAACACAGTACGGACTAGCTACATTCTTCAATCTTTTTTTAATTTGTGACAGTTTACTTTAAGATACATAGTGCTATAAGTGATCAGGTGGGTGTTTAGTACATCATCATCAAAAAGATAAGTACAATGATCTGTTTATCATAGATGAGCATTAGATTGGGTTTATGGCTGTCAAAGTATTTGATTCTGCAAAAATCTACGAATCCTGTTGACAAGAAAAGATGAGCAGATTAGCATTTTGAAATGTTTTTTTTATTTTTCTATTTAATGACCTGCAGACAAAGACATGGGGTATTTTATATATCCGTTAAAAATGGTACGGCTGGAATGTTAGCATAACATCACTAACGTGGGCCATAACAACAAGAACCGCCAAAATATACTTTACTGCTGCTACTGCCACAGGCACAGTGGTATAAAAATAGACCCTAAAATGTTATTGTGCTATATATCAAGAATGACTTCAGTGAAACGGACGAATTTTGATACCCTGTAAAAGAACAAAAAAGAAGAATGGACCTGAGATCATGCTGTAATACGGATGTTAAAGATCTAAACCGTGTACCATATTTCAGTCACAAATGTACCCTTACCCACTGGCTTCCCACGACTAACAACAGGGTTGAGCAGGACACTATGATGTATTCACACTACAGGTTGTGTGACACATTAAAACCTTAATGTAAATATCTTGCTGACTTGTAGATGATCAAGGTCGGATATTCTTTGTCAGATTTTCAGTTTTCCTCTTGTGGTCCTTACAGGGCCAAAAGCCTTATGGCCATTACCTTGATATACAGCCCCTTTTAGTTCTCATTGAAATCCCCTCAGCACCGAAGATACTAAACAAATTACTCAGCTAACATTAAGATTAAAATGACCATTAACAGTTTTTATGTCATTGCCATCAACTGGTTGACTTAGAGGTCTTGTGGGCGACAGTCACATTAGGTCTATGCCATCTCTATCGTTCTATAAGATTGGTTAAAACAGATCTGTCTCTCAATAACTCTCTGGAGAGAGTTTGTTATTTAATTAATAAATCAAGTACCCAATCGGTGCTTCCTGGCCATCCAACACAAAACAAATCCACATGATCGCTCAGCACACGCAGTTTGAGTTGAAAGTTTATTTTCAGTCTTCTGCTGGTAGTTAACAACTAGACGCCTCACTGTGAAAAACATAATTGGAGTCGGTGGCATAAAAAAAGATTTACAGATATGTGCGTTGGCTTAACAGTTTGATTGGAAGACATTCTGCCCCCGTCTATGTTTGGACCTGAGGCACTTGACTCCGCAGGCATGGCCAGAGTCAGCCACTAGGTGGAATTTCACATTCCCCATTTACTGTGTGTGCTCACATCACGTAGGGGTCAAGGCATCCCCACTTTGACCGGCTGACGCCATACGGTAACATAGACGACACATGAGGGGAACCTCTGAGGCGGGGTTTCTCAACCCTTTCTGGTCAATGTCCCCGTTTTGAGGTTTCTCGTGTTCTCATGACCCCAGCAGTTACCGTTAACGGTCAAGTTGATGTGACTTTGAGTATTCTCGTGATCATGTGGGGAGCTCCATGTGAATTACATAAATACTACTGAATTAACATCGACACTATATAAATGAAACATACATTTTCATAAATATGCCATATAATGATAGACCTATTTTTAAATAAACCAATTCTTTAAAAAAAAATAAGTTTGTATTCGGCTTTATTTAGGTTTTGTTTGTTTTTTGGCCATATCTCATTATCTTACCATATATATTTTTTTCTTGTATGACTGAAAAACACTGTAACTATTCCAAATATATTAGCAGCAGGGACATTTTAACTGTTCAAATTTTATTCAAACATAAATGTGAAAGATTTGGACATAACAATTGGACATAATACTTTCTGGAGTACAGTCAGTATTAAACCCCAAAATACAAAGAATTACTTGTCTTGATACAATTCAATGTCGGCCATGAAAATTGTAAACAATGAAAACTTATATACTTGGTTTTGCATACCGACAAAATGAAAAGTGATGTATTTACAATTCTTACGATTTTTCTTTGTGTTTCAGCCAAAAGAGATCAAAACTCTGAGTTGACAAACAACCAGCGTCACCGCAATGACTTCAGAAACCAACCAGGACCCAAAAGCCTTGAGTAAGTTTGGAAGTTGTGAGGGACTTATTCTGTTCATTGTACAAGGAGATATGGTGTGGTTGTTATAAACTAGCTTGTTGTATTATCAATATGTCGGCATAAACCTGACCAACAAAGGATCATGATGAAAATGATTTTATCATTATTAATTATTATGCTTGTGCTCTAACATTTTGGTATCTGCCAGTGCCTACCAATCCACAAACTGTGACATGAGAGAACCCAGTCAGTTTTTAAGGGGCTGCCATGATCAGAAAACCTAAGATTCAACAAGCCAATCGGATTTGTCATTCTCCAGCTGCTCTAATAAAGGCAATAAACAAAAGCAATAAACCCGAAAAATGCATTAAAAATAAATAAATAAAATAACACTTGGCCCCCTTTCCTATTAAGTGCAGGCTAATTACGATATACCCCCACATCCCATCTGAGTATCTCCACTCACAGCTTGAGAACCACTTTTGCAAAGGTGCACCATATTTTTTCGCAAGCCAATCTGAGCACACTGGGCTTTTTCAGGAACAAGGAATAAAAGAAACAAGCACTAACAAGGGGAGCTTTAGACAGAGGGTGAATACAGGTACATTTCAAAAAGACAGCAAGAGAAACATTAAGTGTTTTTTGAACATTGAGGCTTGTTAACATATTCTAGGAACCCAAAATACAAGCAAGAATGTGAAATGTCCCCTTTAAGTTGAAGCCCTTCACAAATACTTAAAATATGTACATACATTTTTCTATCCAGCTGAATAGAATAAGCTTTTCTTTAATTTTCCAAAGCCTTAAATACAATTGTAAAATATGACTGCAGAAGAGGAAGGAAGAGCAAAATAGTTAGACTTGTATTTGAACTTCATTTGACATCAGAAATACCACTTCTTTAGTACTTAAAATAGAGTGACGTCTATCCCAAATACATATGAAGGACCAGAAGTGTACTAATATCATTTTATACCTCCATGAACACTCTGAGAGTGCCTGCAACCTTTCACACTCATTCTAGAGGCCTCGTGTTGGTGACTCAGAGTGGTTTATGGAAATGATATCTGCTTTAAAAAGCCAACAAATTCATATTGAAAGTGTCCAGGATACTGCTGGTGTCCAAATCTAACAGTTTCCTCCAGGAGTGATTGGTATGCAGAGGCAAACAACTGACTGCTGTCCTACCAGACTTGGATTATGTGTGAATCAATACTCGAGGAGCAAGAATCCTGCCTGCATTCAGTTGATATACTGTCAGAGCGTAAACCAATCCCCTGAGAGATGACACATACGGCTTGATGCATATTCAATGTATGCCCTCCAACTGGAGAAGGTCTGCTGTGGAAAAGTGATGAAGAATGGGCAACCTAAAAGTTGCACACATTAGAAGTAGTAAAATCATAAGTCAAACCTTGAGTTTACGGTATGTCATCAATGGCAAATCATTGACAAGAGCCTATCGTAGAAACTTGATCAAGAGGCAAACATGTTTTTATTGAAAAGTAGGTACAGCACTTGAAACTGAACACAAATGAAATGGCATATTAAGTTGTTAAAATAGTGTAATTGCTGGTATTTGGTCTGAATATCTTTATTTTCTATAAATGGCTCCTTAGTGGCCTCTAACTCACCAGATTATGTCACATCCCTTCAAAAACTAAACTGACCGGTCGATAAATCCCATATTCAAACACACACTGGCCAATCACTGCGTAGCATCGGCCATCTCCTCCCAGGGTCCGACAACGATCAGCAGTAAAGTCATGTTAAATGTTAAAGCACCAGGGTGAATGAAGCATTACTGTGATGCTGGTGCAGACAAAGGAGTAACTGAGTGTGGGTTGGCGTTTTTGATTTCAGCAGCTGTTGGATGAATTTACAGTTGGATGCTGAGTCATCCTACGGTTGAAATCCTAGAGAGGAATAACGTTGACAAAATGTGTCACCCATATCTCGTTTCCACCACGGGAGGGATCTGTTAATGGTCCCATGGGTGATAGTGCAGTTGACATTATGGCACATCCACCGTGTCGTCATTCATTTTCATTTGTCATAAATATAATGTACTTACTTGATTTATAATAGAAAATATTAGTTTATTTGAATATATATATTACAATAAAGCTTTTTGGGTGTTTTTGAGATGTACATGTTTGCCTTGAGACAAAAATAGATGCATAGTTTCATCCAAATACATTAGCACAGTTCAAGAGTTAAAAGGCCTTGCTAATGTGACAGCTGCAATGGTTGACAAACAGAAAGGAAATACTGACCTCTTGTGAAGTTCTAGCTAAACTGCAGCCAAAAGTAAAAGCACTAGTAATGTGTGTAACGCCCATCTAAAGTATCTGTTTATGATGCTTTTTTCAAATCTTGGGTATAACTGATATTTAAGATAATGTTAATGTGTACTTTTGCAGCTCATCAAATATTTGTAACCATATCCAATCCGATGGTTTTGCTCAGGCATGTGTTAACAGTGTGCATATTGAATACAGCTCCTGACCTAATGAACACAGCATTGATAATATTTATGCTTTCTTTTGTCTTTGTTATGTTTGCTTTAAAGTGGCAAACTCTAAAATTTTCCTCTAAAAACGTGTCTGTTAAGACGCTATCGTGGATGAGGTAACACAATGGTGATTGAGCCTATATTGCCCACTGATGAATGTATTGCAATATTTATATACGTATATATATTTGCAGTATTGATTCCCAAAAAATAATTATTGCATCAAACATTTCCTTCGGGTACAGCTTCACATTAAAAGTATTTATCTGGCGAAATGTGAGTTGACTTTTATTATGAAGCACAGTAGTCACGAGGGAATGCAATGTGAGTGTCAGTGAGCTGGAAACTGAGCGCTGTCATTTATCAAAAACACATCTACAAATAAAAGATCATATTAGGCAATTTTTGACAGCGGATCAGTTTGAAATATTGCAGGGAATAATGGAACACGAAGGAGCAGCCACAGTGAGCTGTTAGATGAAGAGCTGCAGGCGACAGGCTGCACACCTCCGACTTCTCAGCGAGGTAACCGACTACTTTCGCTGCTCGCAGACTCATGCCGTGTGCAGCATAACAATCAGATCACGGTCGCTCACAGAATGATGAAAACAGTATACAGGACCTGTAGGATTAAACACTATTTGCTGATACCATCAGCAGATAGGGTGTCGCCAAATCAACCAGGACTTGAATCTTAAGGATTGACACATTAACAACATCACACAGCAGAGTTTAACTGTTATTTTCTGCTCTTAACAGTGGCTATCAAGAAAAGGTCCAGAGTTCCCGGGGTTATGATCACTCAGTATGTTGAGATACTGCCGGCAGGAAAGTCAAGACCCGACTTTGCCCGGAAACCAATGCCTATGACTACTCAGGAGGGTAAATAACAAAACCCATGTAAAACTTTGATTACAACAACGTTATCAAACACTATCTATAACTGTATCACTGTCGCAAGTCTTTCTGTGTTTTTATTTTTCCAGGTAAAAAAGGATTTTTCAAAGCCATGGTTAGTGGAGAGCCGGCACCAGCTGTGACATGGGGACGTAATAAAGGCGAGGTCGATGACCCAGAAAAATACAAGACCAGATACGATGACAGAGCTCAAGAGCACATTCTAGAGGTGAGAAAACAGTATCTAAACAAAATGCTCCACATCTCATAAAGCACAAACTTATACGTTTTATCCCTATATTCCAATCCTTTCTCCTGTACTCCCACACTTGCTGACCTGTATTAAATATGCATATTTTAATTGAATTGTTTAAAAGTATGACGTACACTTCATTTATTTTGTTCTCAACTTCACAGTACTCAATTAAAAGAGCTGATTGATCATGACAATGTGAGACAGAACGTAATAGTCAGCACTAAAGATGTAATCTAACTCTGACAATATCGCTCCACCAGATACTCAATGTTAATCCAGATCAAGCCGACACCTACAAATGCTTTGCCACCAATGAGTATGGAATGGCTGTCTGCACTGCAACTCTCAATGTTATGGAAGGTAGAAGATGAGATTCTTACTCTGCCATATGTTCATTGTAAATGAATCAAATTAAAGTGTAATATACTGGAGATGTGACTATTCACTAATCATTTCTTGTGTTGCTATTGTTTTCATGTTTTGATTTTTTTCCCAGTTGGTTTCAAGAAGAAAGCCAAAGAAGGTATGACATTCACAACAGACCTATGAAGACGCTTAAGTTTTCTCTTTCTGCCATCCATACATTGATTTATTTTTTAGGGTTACAGAGAGTTCATGATCTTGCATTTGAATCTCAGAAGCTACAACAATAATGTAATTTGAACATAGTAAAATACTATGCTGGAATAAAACAAAAAACATCCCTGCAATTGCAGAGCAAGACTTACATATTTACAGATGAATTTGATCCAGGGATTGTTGTTTTTGCATGTTAACGTTTAGATGGAACCATATATAGAATGTAAACAAATATGATAGTGGGGTTATTTGCGATTAAGAAAACCTCTATCTCATTTTTTTCCTTCAAAGTCACATCTCTTTGTGCAAATGGAAAGCCACCACAAGATTTCAGAAAAATGCTCAAGAAAACGTAAGATCAAGTCAAGAGTGTTTTTCTAAATATGTACTTCTGTAGATCTCCAAAAACATATATCATTCTCTTTTCAGTGTTGTCACCAAAAAAAAACAACTCCGACCAAAAAAAGAGGGAGAAATTGATCCCAAGCTAATGGAAATGCTTATCTGCACACCAAAGAAGGACTATGAAAAAATCTGTTTTGAGTTTGGTGTTACCGACTTCCGCTGGTTGCTTAAGAGACTCAACCAGCTGAAAAAGGAAAGGAAAGATGAGCAGGCAAAGGTACTGTACTGTATGCAGTTTGTAATAATCAATGTATTTTGAACCTGCGAAATGCTGGTGAGGTTTTAAGCAAAGTCACAACATTTTTAATATTAATAAATAGAATGTTGCTGGGATGACATATTGTTCTAGGCCAACCCTAGAAGTTAGTGTTGCACCAGTTCCCTCAACAAAAATCGAATGGGATTTTTCCATTAGATTTCGGATACTTGCAGAAAATAGGCTCTGTGGCAAACACAAGTTTATGCTCCTCTCACACTTGTTCGGCAAGATAATCTTAAACAGCACTTTCATGATGTATTGTACATATTGAAGTGTGAATGCAATTGGCAGTGACTAGAACTAGAAAGGCAGTAGAGTGCAGATCGACGTCAGGTGTGTCTGCAACGACCACTGCTTTATTGTGTGATTGACTGAATATAACCCACAATTGGTTAACTCCCCCCAATTGCAAACTGTTTCCCCCACAGTGTCTTTGGCCGATTGGTTGTGTGTACTGATTGGTTGTGTGTACAGGTAGTAATGGAGATAGAGATAAAAAAAAATGGGCTATTAATGAACTACACTACGGTTGCATGAGCAACCGTAGAGGTTTGTTGTTTTTTAGGCTCAAGGACATTCACACACACACACACACACACACACACACACACATATACACACACACTGACTATATGATTTTTGCTAGCTTTTATCCCACTGTTCTTGTCATCCTCTTGTTGTTATGTCTATGTATTGTCTAATATTGTCTCTTGTCTTTCAATAAAAAATTATGAAAAAAATAAAATAAAAAAAAGAAGTAGAACAACATGTTAAAAACTCTTTCGTTTGTTTTAGCCGCAGACCTTATTTCAGTCATCTAACCAAAAACCCATTCAAGAAAACATTGATTTTGAGACAAGGAAACCGGGAGTTTTAGGACTCATTCCTGCAGCACTATATTATCTAAAAGCTTTTCACGAACACGGTGCCATGGACCCTACTCTGAGATTCACTGTGCTGTAGTTTACTTTTTTTGGTAACTTTAAAGATTAATTCCACACCAGTGTGTGAAGCAGTGTTTCAGTGCCTTCTCTCCCCAATTTTCAAGCCTGTTTCACCTCTGGTTGTGGTCAGAAGTGTGTTGCACCTGTAACCACATCCCCAATATGGGGCGACAGTGCTCAGTGGTAGAGCAAGGTCGTCTTTCAACCAGAGGATCGATGGTTCGAACCCCGGCTCTGCTAGTCCATGTCGATCTATCCTTGGGCAAGACACTTAACCACAAATTGCTCCCGCAAGCTGTGCCTGCGGTGTACGACTAGTTAAGACGCCTGATGGGCAGGTGGAATCATTGCATGGTAGCCCCTCACAGTGGGTGTGAATGGGTGAATGACGACATGTAGCATTAAAGCGTTTTGAGTGGTCGGAAGACTAGCTAAGGGCTAGCTACCATTTACCAATAGTGATGTCACAGGAGTACACTTGCACATCACTGCAGAGAGATGAGAAGTTAAATCACTGGATGTCTGAAAAACAACATTTCAAAGGGGTATTAAGTTACTGGGGATTTTTTCCCCCGAGGTTTGTTTTGATTAGTCTGTCGGAGGCTATACCAGTGTAATGTATCTTGAAAATATCCATGCTCCGCTCAAGACCGCTTAAGTTGAAATGTCATGGCTTCTGCAGTGAAAAATCTACAGATACACAGGATATTTCATTTCTCTTTTTCAGGTTGTAGAGCAAGTGAACAATGTGAGACAAATAGAAGTACAACCAAATGGAAGAGCCGAGTTTGGCCTCGACATGACACTACATGACCCCAACAGTGCAATCAACTTATACAAGGTGAGTTAATATGTATTACACGATAAACTATTCACAACCAATCACTGTTCAAATGAAAAGGAAATACAAAATCTAATCTAAGCACTTCTCTCTGAAAAGGATGGGACAATGGTTCCATATGGGGACGATGAAGATTTGAAGCATAGCCTTAAGACAACAGGGACAAAATATGTTTTCAGCATCAAAGATCCTCAGCCAGAAGATGCTGGGTTTTACCAGGTCGATGTTGAAGATGCAAATGTCCTTGCAACTGACTTCCAAGGTACAATGTAACTAATGCAACTGTAAGAAAACAGGATGGTCATACTGGCAGTTGGTGAGACAATGCAAGGCACATTCAGGAATGAGACCTCAGTCCGTTAATCCACACCCTCCATCCTCCTCTCTCAGTGCCTGCTGTGGAGTTCATAGCCAAGATTAAGGATGTGAAGGCCTTGGAAAGTGAGGACGCCATCTTTCAGTGTGTCTTGTCAACACCCCTCAACAGAATTACCTGGTCAAAACAGGATTCATCCCTTGAACATGGGGACAAATATGAGATCACCATCTCAGAAGACAAGCTAATTCACACACTGAGAGTTAAAGACTGTAAAATGGGAGATAATGGAGCCTATTATGCCATTGCTGGGATATGTTCCAGCTGTGCCTCTCTTAAAGTGGAAGGTGAGACATTTTTTTTTAGTATTGATATACACATTAATATATAAAGTAACAATCTCAGCTTGATAGTGTGATACCTGGATATGCAGTCCTTCGTATCTTTGCTTATTTTAAAAGTGTGAGAAAAGTTAATGATTCGTTATCCGTACTCGTATGCTTTTCGCTGTGATTCAGCTGATCCAAATGGTAAAGGACGCATGGGCACCCAAACTGGGAATCAAGATGACCTGACTAATCTACAAAAAACTGACGCTGCGGGGGATGGAGGTGATGGAGGTGATGGAGACGGGTCTGGTGATGGTTCTGGAGGTGATGGTGGAGACGGCACGAATAAGAACCTCCTGACAGAAGGAGAGGATGCCGATGATAAGAAAAAGAAGCGAGTACGAACTGGCCCTTTGGTTCCTGACACTGTTATCGGTAAAATCCTTGCATTTTGTGTCACTGCTATAATGCTATAGTTTTACTGCCAGTTGTCATAACATTGACTGTACATTGTCAGCTTTGCTATCTGGGTCCGTATTAATCAAGTGTCTCAGAATTACTCCAAGGTATTGGACTGGAGGTTTGACTAGAAAATACAGTTGGTCCCAACCTAGAGTAAAATATGAGGGATCGTATGGGCCGATGTGATGTGTAAGATAATTAAGGCCTATTGTTTAAAAGAAACATCTTCAAACTGTTCTTTGTGGACTGGCCCCAGGTCAGATCTATGGATTCAGAAGGTTTTTTTTTAAATGTGACGTTTCAATTCTGGATTTAAAATCAAACTAATCATATAGCTTTTGGATTCTCCAATAACACATAACTCACTACAACCAGACGTTTGGTGGCAGAAAATGAACTGTTAGTCAAAAAATTTGGGACAATTTAATAGACACTTAGGTAAAATTCTTATGACATTCGTAAAAGGATTATTATTATTTAGGGCAACTATTTAATTGAATAATTATAAAGGACTTTGATGATCTACTACAGGAAACATCTTGTGCAGTGCTGCATATTGACCAGTAGAGAGTGACATTATTATATTTACCAGAGGTTGTATATGGCCAGACATTAAACACGTTTACTTTGTTCTTACTTGCAGATCGCGGTGTTCAGTTCATCTGTGGACTGTCAGATACTGTTGCTAATATTGGTGAACGGGCAGAGCTGTCTTGCAAACTAAGCAGTGAGACCTCTGAGGGACGTTGGTATAAAAATGGGAAGCTGGTAAGTCAACTATTTTTGGAGAATATTTTTGTATATAGGACTACTGCCATGAATATCACTGTTGCAGACCCCGTGCATGTAATACTATTAGTGCATTGCATGCCTTAATTTATCTTCATGTTTGTGTGATGAATATTGAATCTTTTTATCTGGCAAGCTAACTAGTCAGGATGGGGTAACAATTATCAAAGATGGAGCCTGTCACGGGTTGGTGATTGATTGCTGTGGAAAAGATGATGCAGCTGTGTACTGCTTTGAAGCTGAAGGCCGTAAATCAGAAGCAACACTTAATATTCAAGGTCAGAATAAAAATCAATAACATGGTTTGGCATCAATTGATAAATTACCCCTTGGGTTAAATGGGTTCAAAAAGGTTTTTGACAAATAGTTTTTTCTCCAACATTGAAGATCCACCAATAATCGATGATGATGCGCTGGGAAAATTCGCAAAGACAGTCATTATAAAGGCAGGTGAAAATGCAGAATGGAAGATGCCATTCTCGGGTGGGGCTCCGATGACTATACAGTGGAACAAGGATGACGATGAGCTTTTGCCCGCTCTCAATGTGAAGATTGAAACATCAGCTACTGAGAGCAAGCTACGCCTTGTTAAGTGTCAAAGGAAAGATGGTGGAGAGGTCAAAATAAAAATAAAAAATGAATTTGGTACAACCGAAGCTATTTCCAAACTTATCGTACTCGGTGAGTAGTGAAAAAGAGACATTAAAGTTTCCATGTGTTGCACATTGATCTGTATGTAAGAAGATAAAAACTCCCCGTTTTCCCAGTACGACTACTTTCATTTCACCGACAGACAAACCCACACCACCACAAGGACCGGTGGACATTATGGAAAGTGCTGTCACATCTGCTGAGTTTAAATGGAAACCACCAAAAGATAGCGGTGGATGTCCGGTCACAAACTATATCATAGAACGCCAACAAGTCGGGCGCAATAAATGGTCAGATCTCGGTGAGATCCCCGGCAGCGACCCAAGTTACAAAGATTCAGATGTGACACCTGGAAGGAGATACTGCTACCGGATCAGAGCCAAGAACGCAGAAGGCATCAGCGATTACCTGCAGACAGGAGACATAGCAGCTGGTGTCTTACGTAAGTCTTTAGCTTGAGCCTAACTGAGGCTTCATGAGGGATATTTGTACTGCTGTCTGATGAAAGCCCCTTCGCTTCTTGGGAAGCAGGTAAAATAACAATAGAGTGCAACAAAGCAAACAAAAGATTACATTTCTTTACATCTATTTTAAGTTGTTTCATGATGTCATTATTCACTCTGATACATTTTCCTATCGCCATTGAATTTAAGATTGTTATTATTGTGGATTGTCATTTTTGATGCTTCCACGAGGAGTTGCCAGAAGTCAGAGTCAGGCTTTAATCGCTTAAACTTGGCCCGATGACAAAGCTTTACATAATGCATCACGGTAATATTTCTGCATTAATTAGAGGAAAACATAACTTCATCCAACTCCCAGTGGACGTAATACAAGTTGAAATGTCTGGCTTTGAGAGCACACTCACAGCGAGGTGCAGACACTGTGTACACTGTGTACATCAAAATGAAAACACTATTTTTCCTGTACATCATGCTACATTTGCCCGACAATTGTCAGCTCTCCTGCTGGTTATATTTGGTGAATAAAACATGGTGTGCTGGAGTTGACATGATTTAATTTCGGCAGTAATAAAAAGAATATTAGAACAATATAACATAACACAGAATAGTCAAAATGTCATGTTTCCTCCACAGGTTATCCCGGATCCCCAGCTGCACCAAAGGTGGTCAGTGCCTTTAAAGATTGCATCAATCTGGCGTGGTGTCCTCCATGTGACACTGGAGGAACCAAAATAGTGGGATACAACTTGGAAAAGAACAAGAAAGGCACAAATTACTGGAGCCTTGTAAATCAAGGGGGACCTATTACAGGTATCCAACTCATATGGGAAGCTGCAGAAATAAAGCGAATAAGTGGGAATATTAATGCCTGCTATGCATACTAGAGGTGTGAATCTTCACTGGCCTCTGAACGCTGTTTTATTTAGAAAGTGCTTTCAAATATCAGACAACAACATTCTATAATATACGAAGCTGCATCTTTTCAATACCAGTATCTGTTTTACCCGCCTCAGTGGGTGAACGAGCCAAGCAGCTAGCGGACTTTAGTTATTTACTTTTCCTTTCTCACAGCTCTCCTTCTCTTATGAGATATCATCACTGCTTCCCACAACAGAACAATACCACAGTTGAATTTCAGCCAGCGTGCACGTTTTTTTCCGCCCAACATTGTTGAAACAGGGCAGCTAATATCGGTAGCCAGAGCAACAACTTAGCGGACAGCAGAGTGCCGTCACTCACAACAGAGAACAGAGGGGAGAGGAGAGAAACAAGTGCTACAGCTAATGACAGCAAAACGCAGCAAAGACTCAAACTGAGCTGAAATTTTTTTTGAACCAAAATTCTAAATATTCTGGTCCGCAACGCGATGCAGTAGAATCAAGAAATATCCATACCTCTGACGCACACGCCTACACAATTTAACATTTCTAGTAATATGACAACAAAACATTTTTTTTTTCCACAGATACAAAGTATGCAGTGAAAGATGTTTTTGAAGGGGCAGCATATGAATTTAGGGTGGCTGCTATCAACCTATCCGGGGCTGGAGATCCTAGTATTCCATGTGAGACAGTAATCACAAGGGATCCAATGAGTAAGTCTGTCACACTGAATTCTTATACTCAGTTGCAGATGTTTCCACTGAAAATTATGCAAGTCATGCATCATATTGAATCTGTTGAACTTAATGCTGTCTGTACCTCTTTGGTTAGTATAAAAGCGTGACAATGTTGAGCCAATAACCTCTAATTTCTGCATTTTCAGAACCTCCAGGCAAAGTCACAGACCTGAAGTTAACATCCTCCAATTACACCACATTTTCACTGGCTTGGACTAAACCTACAGAAGTGAAAGGGGTAGAGGATGAAGCCCAAGGCTACTACATGGAGATCAGACCAATTGAAAACCTTGAATGGACTCGTTGTAATGCCATCCCAATTACTCTAACTTCCTACACCGTGCTTGGCTTGAAGGCGATGGCCAGCTACTGGGTGAGAGTAATTGCCACCAATTATGGAGGCAATGGAGAACCTCAAGGCTTCGACAGTTACATCATTGCCATGCCTCCTCCTGGTAAGATTTCATTTTTTCTATAGTGTTTGTATAGTGTCTAACAATATGTTGTTTTGTATACATGGATATTGGAGTTAAAGGGTGGAATTGATGTGACATGACAGTTTAAGGAGCAATGTGCAGGATTTAGTGACATCTAGTGCCGAGGTTGCAGATTGCATCAGACTGAATACTCCTACAGTGGTCTTCAGGTGAAAACGCGAAAGGCTCTGGCTAGAGCCAGTGTTTGGTTTGTCCATTCTGGGCTACTGTAGAAACATGGCGGTGCAATGGCGAACTCCGTGAGGAGGACTCACTCCCTATGTGTAAATGGCTTATTCTATGGTCTGTCGCCGTTTAGTTTTTTAAACCAGAAGTGAAACGAGAGGGTGGAGCTAAGAACAACTAAACTCTGAATAAGCAGTTTTAGGAGACCATTAAGGTTTCATCTAACTTTCACAAAGTGAAAACACACAATAAAAGGGTTAAACCACACTCAACTCCCAGCACAGTAGTAGTGACCTGTCAATCACAAGGTATACCACATCCTAAAACATAACCTGCTTTATGGTTTTTTAAAATCTAAATGGGGCCATAATTTACTAAAAGAACATCATGCTGTATTAAAAAAGACTTGAAACTAGCGATTGAGACCATAAACTTATGTTTACCATGTTTACTGATGTAATAAATTAAGTGAGAAGTAATTTTCTCATAAACTTCTATTCAATCAGAATTATTTTTGCAACCAGATGAGTCGCCCGCTGATTTTTCAGCATTGGATTTGGTCTTCAGGCCGAGCGGCTGCTGCCAAAGTTAATATACGCTGCAATACAGTACAAAGAATTAGAAAAATCTGAGAATGGCAACATTATTTCAAGAAGAATGAAAGACTACCAGTTTGCTAACTTGTATGATTACAAGAATCTCAACATTTTATTTTAAATTTCACCCTCACAGTGAGGCCAAAGTTTAAAGATCGCAACATGAAGACCTTTGTGGTGATACGATCTGGAAACACAGTCCGTCTGAACATCAACTTTGAGGTATTGTGCAAGAAATTTTCCTCCTAATTAATTGGAAATGTATTTAATCTAATTAACAAATACATTTTCTTTCTTACCGCCTACAGGCCTCGCCCCTGCCACAAATCCTGTGGCTAAAAGATGGTACTCCAGTGCCCAGACATGTAACTATTACCAACTCTGATAAAGGCTCTCAAATGTTAATCCCCACGTCTGAGCGGTCCGACAGTGGCATCTACACCATTACTGTCAAGAACGTTGTCGGCCAGGAGAGCCTCAATGTTGAAATCAGAGTCACAGGTGAGTCTCAGTGTGCTTGGCCATGAACTGAGAAACTGAGCCGCATATAAGAAGTACTGTTTGTTGCACAGCAGATACACTTTTGTAACTCAGACCTCTGTCTCTCTAAATCTGGATGTAGATGATCCCAAGCCTCCAGGTCCAGTGGAGCTGAATCAGAACATCCCAGAAACAGTGACTCTGTCCTGGACTCCCTCTCCAGATGAGAAGAGGGACGACAGACTTCACTACATTGTATCCAAGCGGGACTCCTTCCTACGCACTTGGAGGACAGTGGCCGACAACCTCTTCAACAATAAGTTCACAGTTATCAATATTTTGCCTGGACGGGAGTATTACTTCAGGGTATTTGCTAAAAATGACATGGGTCTTTCACCGCCTTCCGAATCCCCTGTGTTTGGAATCATAAAGCAAAAAGGTTGGTGTCTCTGGTTAAATCACAAAGACATCTGAATCACTGATCCTGTACTCAGTGAATCATGTTTCCTGCAGAAGCTGCCTCAGTAAAACACTTGTATTTTCAAATTTAAAACCACTGCTCACCAAACCAGAACAGTTTAACCCTACCGATCCCTCAGGTAAATACTGACCATGGATAGACGGGCACCTTATAAATGGAATGAATTACAGGGGATTTTAAAACTTGAATGTCTCACCCCAATGTTTTTTTTCAAACACTTAACTTCTTTATGGATTCAACCACTAATTCAGAACAGTATTGCTGTAATAATACTTGTAAAAAGCCTAATTAAAACTGGAACTACTGGGCTCTGTTCCAGAAATAAGAAAGCGGCATTCAAAGCAACACTGACATGCAATACTGCAAAAATTCAACCGGACAACATATTCTTGCCCACTCGTAAAGGTATATTGTGAAGTTCATTCCATTTATCCACACGAGTGAAGAGTAAACAGAACGTCAAGCGTAAACTTGATAAAGTGTCCCATTAAGACTTTTTAGAGCCCCTATGCGAACACCATTTCCCACAAGCCCATTTATTTGGTGAAATGTCATCTCAGCTTGACAGACTGAGAACAGTTTAACTGTGGTCTACTAAACTAGGCCTACGTGACAACAGAGATGATTGAACAGATCCTCTTTAAGTGAAGGAGATTACAGCTAAAAAGTTGGAAAGCTGACAGTAGAAGAGAGGAGACACGGTTGACGCATATTGTAGTGTGTGTGGGGGGGGGGGTTAACGGCTACGATCCTGTCTCCTGGCCCAGGGGTGGCCCATGCAAAAAGTTTATGGTGACCCTTAAATGGGATCAAGTACAACAATTTACTTACTGACTTATGTCACTGACAATACATTTTTCTTTGCATTTTGAAATAACTAACTTGTGCTTTTGTGTTTTATAATCAATTAAATATATGTATGCAAAACAAAACATGGCCTGGATGGGTATCTAACACTGGATTTAGAAATTGTTGTGGCCCTGGAGCTTATTTGAAATTGCCCTATCCTCTTGCATGGCTAATGCAGCAGCAGCCTTGGCCTCTCTGTGCTGCATTTCTTTGGTAGTATATTCTAGCTCGATTAAATACGGCTGAATATCCGAGTCAGCCAAAACACTGTACATTTTTGTCCTCGTTCATAACATCCTCTGCACAAATTCGTTTTTTGGGATGCCATTTACACTGTAGAACTCGTAGCTAGTTTGCAATACAAGTGTATACGTTTATAAGTTATAAGTTTGAAGAAAAGCGGCCATTTGTGAAACCCTAAACTTTGAGTTTCTTTGTGTTTCAGGAAAATTCAAAGTCAACATGCCAGAGACAAAATCCCTTGACTTCCAGTCCCCACCATCATTCATCGTTCCCCTGAAAACGCGTACAGCTCCATGGGGTTACGAGAGCTACATGAGCTGCGCAGTTAGGGGGAATCCAGCTCCACGAGTGACATGGTACCACAACCATATCAGCCTGAACACAAACACCAACTACCACGTCACCAATGTGTGTGGAGTTTGCTCCTTGCTCATACTGAAGGTGGGACCCAAAGACGACGGGGAATACAAAGTGGTCATCGAGAACAAACTGGGGACAGCCGAGTCCTCAATGACGCTGATTGTCAGAGGTATTAACATTTATATGAGGTTTTAAATTATTTTTGTCTAGACACTGAGGAAACATTTGAGTGACCAGTATGTAAATGAAACAAGCTGAGAGCATCAATATGTTCCTTTACAGAGTGAAGAGGAGCTGCAGCTGCCAAACAGGAGCTGAACCAAAAGATTTCTACTGTATTTTAAATCAATTACCCAAAATGTAGTGACAACTCGTTAATTTTAAGTTACTTAATTTCAAACTATCTAAACATGTAACTTACCAAAAAAACATGAATTGTGTCTTTTGGGAAAATGTTTTATCCTGCACTATTAAACTTTGGAGATATTTCACCATCCTGCTTCCATTTACTGAAAATTAGGTAAAATACAAAATGTTTAGTTCTACTGTTCGATGATCTTGAATTATGTGTAACACAAAAGCCCTTTTAGCAGCTTAATGTTGTATAGATTGAGTGCAGCTTCCTTCACCTTCTAGAACCGGAGGTTGCCGCCTATAGTTTACTCATTATGGTAGAGAGACAATGTCGATCTTTTGTTTCTCTCATAGAGTAGACTGGGGTCTCTCTATGGATACAGAATGGTTGCTGTTGCTGGTGCCTTACATTAAATTGCTAAAAGACAGCCTTGAGAATTGTGATACTTGCTACTACTATGCCATAGTGGGATCTATTACACACAAAAGCAACATGATCCACATTCCTGCCACCAGTTTTACGCCATTGGTTGGTTTGAAAATGACAGCTGTCAGTGAGTTCCATGGAGGTGCTGTGCATAAGAAGTGGCACCAGAAGTGGGAAAATCAATAAGTAAATGTATTCAAATGTTTTACATAAGTAGTTTTGAGGTACTTGGAATTTGATTTAGTACCTCTTCTCACTCCTGCATAATTTGCCTAAAACGCCTATCAACCGCGTACCCAAAGTAAACTGACAGCTCTTATTGAACCATTGGGACTACATGTATGGTTTTAGTCTTTATTGAACAGCAACGCTCTGACGTTTCTTCACAATCAGACAGAATCACTGTCCAAAAGACTCTCCTTCAACAGCTAACAGTCATGACACTTACTATAAGTTAAAATTTGATAACAATACAACAGAAAACTAATATTTCACACGTGGTTTACTAAGAGTGCGGCAATGTATTTTGACGCATGGTTTCCAGTTCAGGTTAGAAAACTTTCCCAGCATTCAATCTGATAAATCTGCATATCCCTGGCTTCGTAATTTCATCGGCTATGTGGAGCCTGAGTTTGAACAGGATCTGTTGCGATTGGCTCGAGCTATACCCAAAGAAGTGAGGCGGGCATTGTCTTTCAAAGCGGACTCTCGTTGGCTGTTCCAGACTGTGGCCGGGCTATAGAAGCTCCTATTGGGTCAAATGAGGTGTCAATCTAACCGGCGGAATGCAGGCTCCATTTTGCGATGAAAATCTCAGCTCTGTTGACAAGGAACATGAAGTTATGCCCGAAATATGATCGTGAGTTATCATATCTGCTGGCTAATTTGAAATGATGCAACAGCCCCCCGTGGGTCTTTATGGACGTACTAATGTGTTTTGGACTAAATCTTTTACTGGATTCGATCGAGTGGACCCTTAGCCACCTAGCAAGACCGTTTTTGCTGGACTAGCATGCACAAGGGGGACGTTATGAATCATAATCGGTGAGTCATGGCGATATTTTATCGGCTATTTTTGGAGTGCTTGTTTGACAGAGATGTTAACTGTACCTGCTGTTGTTGTTGTATCTTGAAATGGTTTGCATAAATCGAATTACAAGAACCGTAGCATTAATGTGAGATATCACATTAATACTCATCGTTACAGGGCAGTTGTGTGCATAACACAAATATGCAGTTATCACTCTGAGGGCCCGCGGGCGGGCCCTCAGAGTGGTTTTAATGTTCTACTCAAACTGCGTTTCAGAGTGAAATCCTGTAATTTGTATTGACAGTCTTATTCAGGCAGTTAAATTTCTTGTATATTTACAAGTTTGACAAATGTGATGCATTACTACAAATAAACACCACAACAGCACATAACCTGGCCACACCAGGACCAGCTTTAGAAGTATCGTGTTGCTTAACATTACATGTTCTAAGTCTTTGAAAGTTAGTAATTGAGTTGCGTTTTTTATTTCAATATTTATGCACATTTTGTTGCTAATGCTACTGCACTTTTAACTTGAAAGTAAGTTTGAAAGTCATGAATGCCAGACCTTTGCATCTAAGTGAGTATTTTTACATAGTGGTATTATACGTCAGTGGTGGACCTTAGCTCTTCTTCCACCACTCCCCCCACACCCACACCAGCAGTTGCTGTGGCTGGTATGGGGGTCCAATGAATGACTAGGTCAAAGGGTCTAGCAGAAGAAAAAATGTGATATCTTTGAATCTCCAGAGGAGAAGCCACACTTTACAGAATCCAGTTCACTGAAGACAAGCGGGTCTTCAACTCTGTCCAGTCTCCCTCCTCTCCTCCTCCTGCTACCATGGCCAAGCGCAAGTCAAAGAAGCTGCAAGAAGAACACCTCCATTGTATTGGACTCATCAGTGTCACAGTCCAGGAGCAAGATAAACTCCCATGTTTCTCCAGCCTTGCTGTTCATTATTATCTTCACAATCGGGGCCTCTCTAATGGGGTGGTTTTGTGTACAGCAGCAGCAGAGCCTCGACCAGCTGTCGGAGTCTTTTACAACAATGCAGAAGAGAATCACAAACCTCCAGCAGGTGGTGGCGGTGACTGACGCACAGGTAACTTCCCCAGTTTAACGTTAACTTTGCTTTTCTGTGTGTTTCTGCTGGGCTGGTCATGGACATTGTTAAATACTGAAATGTTACCTACATGTACTGCTTATGTTTTGTTTTATTGTGCACCAAGGTCAAATAAATCAACAGTTTTACTTGGACGTTATTTCGGCGTTGGCGGGGGGGGGTTTATCAGTGCAACAGCTGCGTTTAACTCGCTGAAGAGAGCGTGCAATACCGGATGTTGGTGATATGCCTTCAAAATAATTGTATCACGATAGTCGTTTTTCAACGAATAAGTAAATATGAATAAACAAACAAATAAAAAAGGAGGTGCATTAAAAAATGCTTTCAGTCATTTGTAGTTATTGTAATTTATGACGAATAATATTTCTGAAAATCTAGGTATGGGACTTTATTTTGAAAAGTTACGGATGTACGATGTTTTAAAATGGTGAACTTGACACGCTAATTTTAGCACGACCTGACTTTCAGTGGCATTTACAGCCCCGACGGCTATTGTGAAATATTAATAGCTTTATGCCAAATATTTTTTTTTCATTATCAGCAGTGATTGCTGCTAGCTGCTCTGTCCTCGTGTTTAGGCTTATCATGATAGTATTTCTAGAAAATAAATTGGTTTGAAATGTCTGGTTTAATTAATACCTGACAAATCACATTGATCCAAAAATCATCCAACACTACTCAGTGGTTTTGATCACTACCCACAATGGCCTAATACACCCAAGGATATTAATAATATAAATATATATATAAATAAACAACATTTACATTTTGCTGACACATTGATGTTGTCTAATGGAAGGCTATATATTGGCATATTATACCGACCCTACTTGCTACAGCAATAAGACAGCTCAGTCTGACATAAATCAAGGACAAGAAGACATTTCAAATGTTTGAACTGAAATCAAACCACATGGCTAAATATTTTCTCTCACTCTCTAGACGGATACAGGTTTGGGTGTGGAGGAGAGGATCTTTGCCCTGGAGGAGGCCCAGAAACAGGCTGAGGTTGCCCTGGCCACTTCAAAGAAGTTGAAGAACTCCGACCATGCGCAGCTTTGGGCCCTCCATGACGAGATGGACACTCGACTGACTGAGATAAAGCAGGTCGCCCTGTCCGTCACAACCCTCCAGGCCATGTTCAATAACCAGAGTGAGGAGTTTGAGACTGTGAAGGAGAGCGCAGTGGCCGGTTTGAGCTCCAGCTCAGCGCTGGCTGAAAACGTGGCTGGGTTAGCCAGTGCTGTGGTCAGTGCATGCTCCAGAGTTGACGATCAGGCTGCATCGGTGGAGGCTCTTAATGCTCAATTAGAGGGGCAAGCCTCAGACCTGAATGAGCTGAAAGAGTCAATGTACCTTCAAAAAGATGCACTTCATACAAACAACGAGGAGATGGCTGCAATAAAGTGAGCTCCGTTTGATTTAACAGCTCCTGTAAGCATGCTTTAACATTATTTAAATTAGCTGACTTTCCAAAGAAGTGTTCATTTATGTTTTGTTTGTGTTTTTCAGGGAGCTCGTCGAGGCTAAGCAGGCCATGCGTGCCCAGGCGTTAGAGGAGATGCTCAGTTCAGTGCAGATGACTCTGGATGAGCAGTATTCCACTTCACAGACACTTCGCAGCAGCCTCATGACTCAGCTGCAGACTTTTCACTCCCAGGTAAAACCCGGCTACTTTTTTCGAAGATAATCCTTTCAAACCCCTGATGAATTAAAGTATTTAGTGACTCCATTAGGATGAATAACATATCTGTCTATTTCAGTTGGCGAAAACTCCTTTGTCAATGAAAGTTAAATCAAATGAGGAGGGTTCAGCAGCAGAAGAGTTCATCTGCACTACAACACAGAGTGCCACTGAGGTGCAGGAGAAGCTAGAAGATGTTGAGGAAAAGGACGAGCAGCAGGATACTGAAGATGAAGCAGAAAATGAGGCAGAGGAGGAGGAGGAGCAGGAGGAGGAAGCAATGCTTGAAGAACAGCCACTGGAACAGGAAGTGGAGGGGGCAATTATAGAGGAGCAAGAGGAGGAGGAAATTACAGAGGAGGAGGAGGAAGAAGAAATTACACCGGAGGAGCAAGACAACGAGGAAAATACAGAACAGAGTGAGGAGCAGGCGGTTGCTGAGGAGGCAGCAGAAGAGGAGGTCGCAGAACAGACTGTAGACGGTCATGTTTTAGACCAGCCTTTGGAAGAGGAGGTTTCCGAAGAAGTCGGAGAGACTGTAGTGGAAGATTCTGGTGAATTAAATAGGGAGGTCTTCATGGAGGAAAATGAGGAGGACGTGTAGTATTTGAAATGCTCCTGGAAATCATTAGTTCACAGGATTGTGATTTTAAAGTCTTATTTGGATCAATGGGAACAATTTTTACACGCAGCACACATTTCTTGCAAATTATTTCAAGTATTTGTTTTGTTCAAATTACTTAAATTTTATAAATTTAAGTCTTGACAACAAGTATAGATATACGATCGCTGTTGTTAGTTCCTTTGTCAGACCTGAAAATGCATTTACAATATCTGTTAATACAGAAGGTTACTGAGATTGAAGTGTTGGAAATTACACAATTCATGTAAAGTAATTTCAACAAACTATCAAACTGTTTTAGAGCTGGCATGTGACAAAAAACATTTTATATAATCATTTTAAATTCAATTAACTGTATTGTATCTGTTTACGCATGATGAGATTAGAGTATGAGTATAAAATGTAAAGTGTTTTTTTGCAATTTGACAGACAACATGATTGTGCCTGTACTTCTTATAGCTCTTAATTGAATACAAGTGCATATGTAGTGCTTCTCTCAGTGAAGTTATTTATGTTACAAGTGTACATGCTGTACACATGGGTACATAGGATTCCATTGGTACATACTGTTCTCTCGTCATGAACTTCTTTTGTGAAAAGGTTAAAGTGCTATTTTCTGCCAGCAGATGGTGCCTGATTACTACCGTAATGATAAAGAATAATCAACTAACAAAACGTTCTGTCTAAAGGAGGAGACATCTGAGTGGTCCATGACTTGTAAGGGAAACTCTACTAACAATTAGTGTCATACATTAGCCTTCTCATGTTGTGCATTTAGGGGGATCTATTGGCACGAAGGGAATATGATATCAAGTATGCTTTCTCTTGTGTGTAATCTCTTGAAAATAGGATTCAGTGTCTCTTTTTACCTTACAATGAGCCCTTTCTATCTACATACAGAGCGGGTCCTACACGCTTGGCACAAGGGAGAAATTTGAGTTGGTTGCAATCTGCAACTTTACTGCAAATGTCACCAGATCCTACACACTAGACCTTAAAATGGTGATTTATTTTTTATTTTATTCATGGCAGTAATTACATTAATCTCTCAGGATAAAACAACAAAAGGGGAGCATTATGACAAGCTGACAAGTATATTTAATGTACAGGTGTCGGGTGTCGTAAAGCAAAACCTAATGGGAGGTTCAACTGTTGAATGTTAAACACATAATTTTTATATCTTTAATATGATGATGTTCTTAAACAGTGGCTACATGTGCAGCTAAAATATGTGCAAAACAAACCCAATAACAATGTTTGTCCAGATAACATAGAAATACAATAGCAGTAGAACTGACATTCCCATTCAAAGAAACGTAGCAGGATGGTCTGAACGGTGGCAAATGTCATGTGTACTGTTGCCATTGCGACTGCTTGAGAGGGCTAACTTCTATACGAACTAAAACGACTTACAGCAAGTCAGGAATTGCCTCAGGTGAGGTTTTGCTGCACAAATAAAACGAGCAGTAGAGCGGTGACTTAGGCGTAGAGGGCCAGAGTAAATGAGTAACATTTAACAACTTAATGCTTCATCCACACACTCTTATTTTCTGTAACCAGTGTGGCATTAACAAGCTAACTGGTGGACAGCTAGCTAGCTCAGACTAGCGGACTAGCTTGCTAATTCTGCCATGCTTTGTTGCTACACTGGTTACAGAAAACCAGCCGGACAGCAGGCTGGCGACCAGCGTCAATGCTGGTCCTGACGGTCCCACTAACGTGTGTTGTCCCCGTAACAATTAACAATAATTGCCATTTTCTTTTGAACTAGTCAAATAACCACAGAAAACCATTCAATGCCAGTTTGACTCCTCCTGAAAATATCCCTCTATCCAAAAACATACTTTGGAGCAATTTGCTAGTGGAGCAACACATGCACTCATCAGTGTCACTGCAGAAATGATTTCACATTTGTGAAACTATATGTCTTATTTAATCCTGTGATTAATTTGCAGCAGGTGCAGGATGGGGCTTGCTCTGACAGCCAACTCTAGCTCAGGCTGGACATAATTAGAAGCAAACTGAAAATGGAGGAATCATACATGTGGTGTGTATCACCACCTGAGACCACTGAGCACATCAATTTGACAACATTCAGACCGTTTAAGATTTTATTTTTAAGCTACACCAAATATTTTATGTGAAACTTTACAGTGTAGGCATACTTGCTTTGAAATATATTTGTCCCATTCCACAAGCATTTACTGAGCATGAGTAACACAGATAGCACTCCTTTTTAGGAGAATAAATTGCAAACAAATGAGCTGTGCTAACATAATGAATGCAACTGTGTCACGTAACATACTCCGAAAGGTATGTAAACTCGTCTTAACTGTCAACACATGCAGCCTCCAGCTTGATGAAATTAAAACAACAGGTCTCACACTAAGAACTGTGTATTTGGGCCTCTCACCAACCTGTTGTTTTTTATACACTCTTATCTCACTCCGACACAAACATGCGTGCTTGTCCAACTCAATTGCATGTATTTTCAAATTCTACTTCCAGATGTAGCTTCTACCAATTGTTTTAATTGAAGAGTTGCCATTTTTAACAGTGTTGTTCCTAGTGGTGGAATGTAACTGAGCACATTTACTCATGAACCAAAAATATAAAATAATAAATTAGCTTCAACTTTACCAGCTGCAACATCAATCTGATTAATAAACATGATTCTGGACCATTCTGCATAATGAGTACTTTTACTTTTGGCACATTGTGATACTTCTGTACTTTTACTAAAATAACATTTTTAATTTTTACTTGTGACAAAGTAGCTTTGTTGTAGTGCTACTTCTACTTCTATCTGAGTACTTCCTCTACCACTGGTTCTCAAAGTTTCCTCTTAGTACAAAAAGTGTAATAAAATCAAACTTATTTTTACTGCAAAGGAAATAACGCTTATAGTAAGCACACCTTCATGTGCATTACACACAGAACCAAAACAGAGTGCTTCGTTGTAAATAATACACACATTATGTAAATAATTTTCATCTACGGAAACTACCCTCAAAACACTAAGACAAATGCTGCTTTACTTTTTCCATTTTTGGCTGAATGACTGAGTCCCTTGAGAGCCCTTGTGAACAATACTGCTGTCAGATCCTTATGTCCACACACACACACACACACACACACACACACACACACACACACACACACACACACACTACAGCCCGCCTACTCCCCAGTCCCCCCACTTCCTCCACAGCTCTCACATTTGTGCAGTTCTTTCACGCTCATCACATATTTAACGTCTCACCATCACATGAAGATCACAATTGCTCACTTAAACTAAGGAAACAGCCACAGAATTTGACATCAGTCGGTGGATTAAAAGTAGATCCCTCTACTTCTTCTTTGCTGCTTTTTTTGTTGAAGACAACAAAAAAAAAAACCTTTTGGAGTTACTTTGGACCAAATTACAGCTGCATGCGGAGGCCAGCAGCTTTGGGAGCGATGTCATCTCTACTTTCTCACAACAAAGATCAGCCACGCATCAGAAAGTCGCTCTCTGACTCCTCTCCGGCTTCATCCACCGCCACCACCAAGAGCCTGAGGGTAAGGCCGGACTGTCTTTAATCTTTCCAGTGTCTGTTTGGTTAGAGGAAATGCCACGGCTGACATAATGCAAACACTAACATTAGAGTTCATTCACTGTCAAACACATGTCTGTAACGAGCCACAGAGGTATTCCTGTGTGTTTGTATGCTCCGACATGAGAAGCAACAACATTGTTTACATATGACAGCTGTTGGAATGCAACTAAGGATTTTTCTAATGTCCTTCAGGCCACTTTAAACTGTCAATGGCACTATTATTATTGCAATAGTTTCATTTATATTGTGCTGCAGTCAAGTAAAACGTATTTAGAAGCAGAATTTCTCAAGTGATGGCGTAATCAGTGACTTTTCAAGCTTTGTTGTCATTTTACGCATTTATTTGGGTGCTATAATTGACAATTAATCATATATAAACAAATAAAGATGGTGTTTCCATTTGCCAGATTTATCAGTGTAATATATATAAAATCATGCACTATACTTGCTGATTAGAATGACAGATGTTTTTTGTACAACTTTAAACTTTACAAACATGTTAATTTGTTCGATTATAAAGTTATTTTTCAGAATATCTTTTGGACATTTGCCTTGATCCCCATTAGTGTACCGGGGACATTGTGGTTACATGGTACGCATCTTGAACCCCTAAGCCACCCCATAATAAAGATTTATCTCTTCTAAAACTCTGACATGCTTCTAATGGCTCGCAATGACTCACATAAAGTGTGAAACTAAATTGCATGCTGATGTGCGTGAGCATGGAGGAACAAAACTTGTAAGTGAAACCAAAGAAAAGTTGTAGCGAGCAGTTATCTGTAGAATCCACTTGGGAAAGATTCATGGAGAGACACAGAGAGAGGGATACAGGAAGAGAGAGAGAGAGAGAGAGAGAGAGAGAGAGAGAGAGAGAGAAAGAGAGCAGGGGGTGAAAGACAGGATGACAGGGAACAGAGAGGAGGAGGGATAGAGCGCTTAGGACTGGCTTGTGGGAACTCAGACGCAGTATTTATGGATGTTTATCTCTCGCTAGTCCTACGGGAAGCTCACATTTTCCACTTGGGAATAGCTGGTCAGCAAGCAAGAAGTGCCTCTATGGCTCTAGAAAGGCTGGAGGACAGCTTAGCGACAGAATCGCTCACATGCACGGGACACAAAAGCCTGTGTTTCCATCAGCATCTGTTTATAAGTGCTGTCGCTTAATCTAAACCAGAGCTTTTTCCAAGTCTGCATACTGTATATCATTAATTGCCGTTTACTGAGCATATCCAAGTGTCCAGAGAGAGTTTTAAAGGAGCTGACATCAGAGTCTGGGGAAGATCCAGAGATCTTGTAAATGTCTGAGGAGAGGCATATCACTGTGTTTACACGTGGTGTCTGTAACTGAAAGCCCTGTTTCTTCTAAAGAACTCCTCTTGCCATCTCCATGATTTAGTTAGATGTGTAACTGTTCACCATGTCTGCTTTTGGCTTTAGTTTATGTGACTGTCACAATAAGGCTCTATGTCTGAAATGATAGACTACAATGCATAAAGGAACTTCACGTACTGTCTTAGAAGTTGTGTCAGCAGCAATAAGTAATTCAGTGCATCATTATTCTCATATAGGCTGATGTAAAATTGCTACAGGCTCGATAATGACCTCTTCTAAGTTAATACAGTAAATACGTGAATTTAGTAGAACGTGAAAGAGCGTGTCATATTAGCTTTCCTCATGATTAATATGAGAGCATTTAAAGATGGAGAGGATGGGTTCAGCAGGTTAAGAGACGATATATGGCGACACTGTTTTATACCGTAATGCCATTTTATCTTCTATGTAAAGCACTTTGAATAGCTTTGTTGTTGTAAAGTGTCTACAGCAATGCTAGCAGCTCTGTGAGGCTTTACTAAGGCAGAGCTTATGTCATTTCTAACATCAGCATACTAACATGCTCACAGTGACAATGCTAACAAGCTCATGCTAATTAGTACCAAACGCAAAGTACAGCGGAGCTCCTCCCCATGCAGTCTTCTACAGACTCATTTTAAACTCATTTGTGAAACATGAAGCAAACATAATCCTTGACAAAGTACATTATGTAAAACACGATGTATGTAATCATAACCTATGGCGTTTGCAGTCACCAAAAGAAATCTAAATCTAAAACCTATGGGGAGATTTTGGACCATGTGTTAGACAGCACTCTCTGCCATCATAAGCACTAAATAAGGAAATATGTTTTGCAAGAACAGTGTGGCTCAATGCCTTAAGACGCTTTATGTTCCCCTCATTTGTCAGTTATCTGTATCTGCATTTTATATTGGGGTTCATATCACTCGTACTGGGGATGTAAGAACTAAACCTTTGTCCCTTGTAGTCACCAGGCTACAATTTCTCATCTTTATAAGGGAGTTTTTACTGTTGAGCTGTTGTTCTGCTCTTCCGAGTGAAAACCTCTCACTAAGGAAACCGTATAACCCTTCGAACTTCAGCAGGCAATAATGAACACATTGTGAAAGCCACTGCCAGAACTATTACCTTTTTTGGATGTGTTTAGTTATCTCTGCTTGTCAGTTTATTTCAGAGATCACTTCCTCTCTCCTTCTTTGACTCGGCTTGGAATTTCAGACTGCCATAAACCTTTTCTTGGAAAACTGAAAAAAAAAAAAAGTCTTTCATGATGCATGGTAATGTCACTTCAAAGAACCACTGAGCTATGCTTTCTAGGTCTATTGATAATGAATGCACTTGCTGACATTGTACATGTCATAAAAGATGTCCTGTGAGCGTTGCAGCTGCATCTTTACAATATTACGCAGAGGAAATGGTCAACGTGGTACAAAGCACAGCCTCGTTTGTGGATTTGCTTCATAAATCTCAAATCACGACCAAAGAGCCAGTCAAACAAATAATGAAGTCAAGCATGTGTGATGTCATTATTTGTGCAGTAATGAGCATCTAGAGGACACGATGGGGTTGAATGACTTGTTTATGCTAATGTAACGTTTAAATTGGGACTAAGCTTAAACCTTTTGTAAGATAATCAGGAATGTTCTTACAAAAATAACATTAAAGTTGTTTAATTTTTCCTTTTGGTCAGATAGTCGGTTTTAAAACATTTCTCCTCTCTTTCAGCATGAGAGACTGTCTAGGTAAGCAAATCGAATTCACACCATTGATATACAAAAGACATTCAATAGAGACTGACTGAAAACAGGATGTCTCTGTAACAGCAACTGAGCTAGACCTTGAATAATACCTCTCTTGTGTTTTCAGACTGAGCTCTTCTGGATCCTCGGATGTCTCCAACGATCCATCAACAAACCATGCTGAGTCCTACTTCTTACAACGAGAGAACAGACAGTCTGCAAGGAAAAGGGCAGAAGAGGAGTCAGCAAACAATGACTATAAAAAGGCAGGTGATGCACTTTGCATGTTGAACCAACAAAGGAACTAAATGGCAACACTTAATGAACTCACTTCCAGACTTTAAACTTTAAAGTCAACCAGTGGTTTTCAGCACAGGACTGTCATCGTGGTGCTTTACAGAGAGGCTAAAAAAGACCTCCTATAAATACACCACAAGATGGCCGAGCTTTAGTCAATTAATCGATGAGAACACCTGGTACACAAAATAAAAGTACACAACAAAATGTTACATAAACAGGAGAGCAGAATTGACTTGTCATTGTCATTTCATCAGCTAGTCCACAGAAAATAAATTGGCATCAAGTTTTGTGAGTGATAATCTATTTATGTCCTTCATTATGCAGATTCCTGATATATTAAAATTTTTGGGATGTAATTTCAATATCTTTGGCTTTTCTGACTTTTGGCATTTTATAGATTAAAGGATTGATTTGTAAATCCAAAAATCTCAAATCAAATCTCATCACTAAAGCTAAGGATCCCCAGTGACTCGGACACTTACATCCCCAGGACAATCACAGACATCTACATTTACATTTACAACACTTCACTTTAAATATACACTTTAACAACATACTTATTTTAACGTTCTCTTAATTTGTTTGTTGGTTCATTCTACTATTGTATCTATCTACTACGTTTTGTCACTATTGCACTATGTTCATTGTTATGCACCAATCACCAAGCCAAATTCCTTGGATGTATGTGCAAGCGTACTTGGCAATAAACCAAGTTTGATTCTAACTCTGATTCTGATCTGTAGCTTATAAAAACGACTGAAGTTTTTGTTGCTGGAAGTTCATATCAGTGAAGAAAGAAAGTGACCGAGTAGAGTCTACAGCCATGCTAGCGGCTCTGTGATGCTGTACTTGGGCATGCTCCCAATGATAATTCTAACATGTTGATACATATTTACCATGCTCCCCATCAGCTGAGACTGATGACAATGACATTAGTTTCGCAAACTTTTGGTCTTAAAACAAACTATTAGACAAAATAAACAGTTTGACCTCCCAATGGCGCCACAGAGAGTCAACGGGTCACCAAAGTGAATTGTACAAATGTGAACTTCTGAAATGACGGATTTCTATACAAACCTGTATGCCAACCAGCCCGTAGATGTTAAGATATTTCAGTGGATACATGTAAACTTTGACCTGTTTGTTAAACTCTCGGGGAGAAACAAAATCATTCGGATTCACGGCAACGGGGATATCTGTACCACATTACACAGAAGACAATGTTGAGATAACAATGACGACCTCATGCACAGCAACAAAAAAAAAAAAGCAGTAGTTGCATATTAACTGTTAAAACTACCACACAAACCATCACTTTAGCTGTTGATGCCAATGTTTTGTTAGTCAATCAAACGCTCCCTTTTTGCTAACAAGTTCGTATTTTGTAGATGTATGAAAAGGCACTGGCCACCAATCAAAGGCTGAAGTCCAGGCTGGAAACAAGTAAACAGGAACTGGCCTTGATTCAGGACCAGCTGCAGAGAGCACAGGTACGGTACACGCAGTTAATGTGCCAGATCCAGATTCATGAGAGTGAAAGAACTGATGGAAATGGTCGCTGCAGAGACACCTGAAAAAGTACCTGAAAGTTTCTGCAAGCCATCATTCCGATTATTCTTGTCAGTGCACACAGAAATGCTCCCATACATCCTCATGGTAATATCAGGTAATGCTGTAATGGGAGAGAAATGTGACATGACAGATTGCGGCTATACAAGGACACTGCAATTTTGGGAACAATAACAGTGAGCCGCTTTAGAGTTTATGTGTGCAACTGGGGTTATATTGGATATCCTACATGAGACACTTGTGCTCACTGTTATGAAAAATGTAGCGCCTATATTAGTACAGCTTCAAGGCTTTGGACTGTAATCTTTTTCGTGATAACCTTTCGTTTATGCAGAAGGGAAGAGCGGGAGATTGTGGGTCCAACATGCTTGAGACAGAAAAAAAGGTATAAAGCCAGGATTATACAAATGCTCATAAACATTTACAGTTTTAATCCAAAGTGTTTGTCTTGTTTTAATATGTTAATTACTTTGTTGAATGTTCTTCTTTATAGGAAAGTCGGAGTCTACAAAAGAGAATATCAGATATGGAAGAACAGTTGAAGGTAATTCAGATTTGTTATTTACATTAAAATACACTTTTTTTTCATATTCAGTCTCATTTAAAAATATTAATAGTTAACAACATTGCAGAATCCCTTACACAGGAGAGAGTAAAGCCTATTTGACACGAGGAAAACAACGAACAATCAAATCCAAACAGTGGATAAAGTGTCTGCGGGACTTTGGAGCGACGGTGTTAGCTGCTGTGTCTGCGGTGTTTTTTTCGCTGACATCATTTGTCACCATTATGCTCCGCTGGCTGTGGAATGTGTGAGCGTTTTGACACTGCAGCGAGCGAGCCATCAGTATTCATCTGTAGTCTTAACGCTCGCAGATGTCTGCTGTGTTTTGCCCAAGAGGATACTAAACAGAAACCTCTTGTTATCTGTGAATAAGAGGTCTAAACAAACACGGGACGCTGGTCTGAAAGTAGATATTCACAACAGAGAAGCACTGTTGTTGTGTGTATTTAAATGAGCAAGTCTGTTCCAGTTGTGTCTGTGTGTCGCTGGATGCAAGTGTTGAAAGATTTTGTGTTTGTGTATAATGCGATTCTGTTGTTCTAAACTGCCCAGATTTATTCAGACAATTTTTTGTGAAGCTAATTTCCCTTCTGGTTTAGTCATTTTCTGTAAAGGACTGAAGAAGACCCGTGTAAGATTCAGCTGAACATTAGAATACTTGATGTAATGGAGGCTGAACATCTTGTGGCAATCAAAACCAGGATTTTGTGCATGGCATATGAAAATATTACCAAAATATGAATTCAAAACTAAAAGTAAGAATCCATCCACGAAAATTAGCTGTACAGTTTTCACATGGCGATTCACATGCAGCATGTGAGGTCGACCTGTAGTCTGTTCAAAGGCATACTATGCAGGAATTGTTGCTTACTGTTTGTTTAATGTTCTAATTTCTTATATTGACCATTACACAAAGACATGGTCCACCCAGCAAAATGAGCCCTCCGGGTTATGAGCAACATGTGATTTTACGTCTGTGCCCATTGTCTCGTGCTCTTCCTTTAGGTTAAAGCAGAGATGAAGATTGAAAACCAGAGACTGAAGGACGAGAATGGAGCTTTAATCCGGGTCATCACTAAACTGTCCAAGTGAGACAGGAAGCAGGAAAGATAAGAAGAAGAGGGACAGATACCAGAAGCCATCTTATACCTTCACTCTTCTTACATGCATCCTATCCTCAGACAGAATGTTCATCGTTTTCTTGTAATGTTTGAAACTTTAGTCTGTTGAGTAACTTACATTTGCAGGGATAAAGACACATTTTACATCAGATGTGAAAGCTTCATGTTACTGTACTGTATCTAAAGTAGTAGCACATTCCTTGACAGAAAATATATTAAATTAAAGTTCATATTGTATATTCATAACATATTTCTACATAAAGGCAAATGCCAACACGACCACTTCGTGTGTTTTTCTCTTCTGTGCTTATACATGAACAAACTGTCCAGGAGTAAAGCTTTTATAAAACTGTGTAATCATCTCAAGATCCCTGCACATACATATATGGACAAAATATTGCAGGTATTTCCAAGTAGGTATTACCATGGAAACTGCAATTTTTTAAAAATTTTTTTACATTCCATATGCAGACTTTGAAAATTGGCTCTGAGGAATCAGGGACAGCGGATGATGGATGAGCTACATTTCTCAGGAGCGTGGGAGCACCATTTCTGATTCAAGAGCTTTACCTTGAAGTATGATGTCACATATGACAGGCTTTTCACCTTTACCGACAATAAAATATTACATAATAATCATTTTCAAAAATGCCTTGCCTCATAGCTGTCAGCACTACAGCAAAATCAGACTTGCATGTAAAAAATATGAATTAAGTCATGTACATTCATAAAACACAATCACCACAAGGATGTGTACAAGTAGCTGTTCTGGAGCTTTCAGTCACATGAAGATCATTATCTTTATCAGCAGATGGCGAGATGACCAAAGTGAGATTGTTTTGTCAGCTGTAGTTTCCAAGATCAAACGTGTATTTTGAACCTTCGACCTCAAAGGCGCATCTATTGCTTCCACACGGCTCTCAACATGGTGACAGCTGAGCCGACGGCTAGCGCAGCTAACGCTGCTAAACAGCGCAGAGTGCAATCAATTGCAACAGTGCTAACAATGTTTACCTGAGGGGCAACCAGAGGGTGTGCGCTATACGCTTCCTTGACGAGGCCGACGCCGGTCGGGGCAGCATTATCAGCGGTGACCCCCATATGAGTGCGGAGCGGCAGCCATGAGCTAACCAGTGAGAGACAGAGAGACATGCATATAAAGTATACACGCTGCCGGCCTGGCTTTGTCAACAAAGCACAGAGAAGCTTGTAAAACAACACACAAGAGGGATATTCTGTGTTTTACATTACTCCACTATATCTTTACATAGCAAATAGTTGGGTGCTGCTTTGTTATTGATCTGCATCCCGTATAGAGAATCTTTAAACTCAACAAATGAGAAGTTCTGATGAAGATCATGTTATATGAGCCAAAGCTCCAGAACAGCTGATACCGTCAACTGCAAATGTCAATAAGGAACTTTGAAGCTAAATAACTGTACAAAGACATCCCAATGAAATAAAGGGAATTCTCTTTTGTATGGGTATTTCCCTTTAATTGAATTTGATCATTACAAATGAAAACAAATTTTAATGAAAGCTTTAGAAGCATCACTCTATTCATAATTTATCTTCATTCAGAATCATTTAATCAGCCTCATTCATAATCTCACATGTATGGGACCCCTGCCAGAATGAGATTTCATTTTCATGTAAAATGTGCTCCTCAACACTCTTCAAAGTATTCTTCTTATGCTGTATATGATGCCACCCACTGACCGAAAGTGGAAAAGCACCCTCTGAACCATTTACACACCACACAGGACAAGTCTACTTAAAATGCCTTTATTTCCTATGATTACATTTTCACAACACACAGATATGTCCTGACCACATCCCATATTTTGGATTACCTTGAGTAATTCAGTTCTACATAGAGCGACATACGAGTACAAGTTCTGTGGTCTTTTTGTTCCCTTTTTTTTTTTTTTGCTGGAAAACATGGATTTTGTATGGAAATAAATCATGCAGATCACACAAAGGCACAACTATTGACACACCTCTACAACAAGACAAAAACAAGAGTCAAGAGAGACGTCCAAGCATTTCCCTTGTCTCCGTTGCTCGGGAAGTGAATGCCTGGTGGAGTAGGTCGGATGATGATCAGGTCTTTGGGTGTTCTGTATCATGGCTATGTTCGCATAAGAGGACTAAAGAGGAACCGTTATCGAAGCAGCAGGTTGGCAGTATTGCATTGCGAATGATGTTCTGCTCTGTTTGGGTCTGCTCTGTGCTCCGCTAGCCTGTGAGACCCAGGAAGACGGGGATTTTGTTGCCTGCATTGCAGAAAAGTGACTCATATAGTCCATTAACAGAACACCGATAAACAAATACGGGCTCTATTGGTCCTATGGCAAATACACGAAAATAGGAGACAGAATCTGATGGCAGCTTATATACATGTAAATGAGAGTGAGTTTATTAAATGACCCCAGGACAGGATGACCTGAGACACATTGTGGAAAAGAACAATGTTGCATATTGGATGGAGAATGTATTTCTCTCAGCCCCTCAAACATAGAGAGATAGCTACATTATACTCTGAAAGATGGACCGCCATGAAGATTGTGATTGTTCATCTTCATGCACTTGTGTGTTGTAAATAACGGTTCATCTACCAGTAAATGACAGTGACTAAAATGAAAAGCACACGGGGGTTAACACATCCCCACATTAGAAATGCCATGGTAGCACACAGCATCGATATCTCAGAGCATGCGATAGTGACACAAAAACCAGCTCATCCCATTGCAATCCATTAGTCCAACCGTGTGTTCACTCATGAAGTGACATTTGGAATGAAAAGATTATTGATTGCTTAATTACATGACTGGAGCTCCTCTGCATTAATAATATGCAGCAATAATATGTCACAGAACTAATCCAGCAAAGCAATATCAATAAAAAAAAACTATGATATAGTTTATAAGCAAATTACTGACTCGTTTCATTTTGTAAAAAGTATAATTGGACAGGATAGCAGGTTTATTTGAATAGCAATAAGATGTGACGGTACAGTTTAATGAAGTACGGATGGAAAAAGGGGCTACAAGTCAATAATGTCGTCCAATGTGTCTACATTTAATACACTTTAAAAGACTTGACACCCATCTGGCAGGAGTAGATGAAGGAAACACTTACGGTAAACTGAGATAGAAAATCAAGGAGCCGGCAAATATTCTCCTTTTTTTGAAATATATACAGTTCACTGGTCAGTGACCAACACATACTGTAAATCAAGTGCAAGCAGAAATGACTAATAGTTACATAACTTGTAGCCCAAGCATATCGTAACATACAGAGGACAAACAGTGACAGAAAACCAAACAATCATGCAGTATTATGGCAAACGAAGCGGATACACAAAGCAACCCTGCTTCTATCCCGGGCGTTAAAGGGAGCCTGTGAACCCTAACATGGATTATTCAGACATACATTCAGTCCCATTCAGCAAAAATACATACTCTTTGCAGTCAGTGCATACTCTTTTTTTTTTACTCCGTTTTATTATCAAAAGTGACACAGAACACAAACACACATACACGTTATAATTATGGTTCCTCTTTAAAACATGCTACTATTTACATCATCTTGTGAGTACATGCTGTAGCCTATTAACAAATTTGCGTGATGCATAATGTCAACATTAGGGAGACGTAGTACTGTGCATGGGCCAGTCAGTGTGCTGCTGTTCACCCTCCTGCAGAGTTATTTTTTTTACTTCTGGTGAGTATATATGAGCTCCTGTAGAAGCAAGAAAGGCTGTAATAATTTGAGTTTTATACTCAACTGAACACCTAATTCTAAAATGTAATGAATAATGATGCTTAACATTGAAATTTATATATCACTGAGATTAGAGAATTTAAATATTTCACTTTGAAAATCATCTTTCTGAATTCATATGGTTTGAGTTTCCCTCTTTGACATAATTTGCGCAGTTTAGAGATTTAATTTTCACAAAATCTCATAGAAAATAATTCAAGCACGCTCATTGTAAAGTTTCTCATCTCAGCTTCTCTTTTATCGATTATATTTCGGACAAAAGGTAACCAGGTTCCCTTTCATCGACACAAACAGTATTAGTAATATAAATGTGGATGTTACAATACCTTTTTTAAAACAAGATATTCTTAGCTTTTCTACTTTCACCACTTCATTTTCTAATGCTCACTTAAACTATTAGGTTTTTCTGACCAAAATATACTAAAGATCAGCATCACACATATTTGCAAATGTTTTTTGTCTTCATCTTACTCCGAGATGCTAACATGGGGATTTATTCCTTTTTGTTTTGTTTTTTGTCAATCATAATTTCCTTCAGGCTTCCTTGTTAGTCAAAATTTTCAAGATATCATTTTTCATCTTAGAATTTGGCATCTGAATGAGCTTGACTTGAATTTTAAGATCAAAAATGAGCAATTGATATTAAGAAACTTGATTATAGTTTATTGTGAATTCATTTTGTGAATTGAACACAAAAAAAATGAAATAGTCTAAATATGTTTTTCCAAGTAAAATATTTCAATGCTAGAAATTCAGTGGTATTAAAAGTACTCGGTAATATTCAAACTTTACAATACGGTGTTGAGTTGCTTGTAAGATTTAAATCCAAATGGGCTTTTTTTTGCCTCCGTACCTGTGCACATCAGTCTACCACAGTATGTCTGTGATGAAGGTGTGACACCATAATGTCGCAGTACTTTGGCTCCAGGTTTACAAAGCTTGTGGCCGATGAGTGAGCGATCTAAACAACATGAAATACTGCGAGGCATGATACATGCTAGATTCTGCAGCTCTATTTGGTTCAAGCAAAATGGTCCAAGGTATGTTTATTATATGTTTTGATGGAACACTTGCCCTGTTGAGATTTATACAAATCTGCCGTTTTGTAATTGAATCCTCGCTCTCTTAAAAAGTGCAGCTACATCTTACATTTCAATTTCAGTTCTTTATAAAAACATCTTGTCCGGTTGTTTCACCAGAAACTTTTTAAAGTATTGAAGTGTACTGCAGTATGTTTGCTAAACTACAACGTCCGTCAAAGAAAGACACGTAGGCCGTTAAGTGGGTATCAAAACAAAAAAAGGGTTAGATGGCACAGTTTTTAGAAAGTAAGAGCAGAATCTAAAAGAAGCATAGTCATGGTTTAAACGCCACCGATAAGCCTTCCCGTGTCCTTACTTTGTCCACCGATAAGTAAGGTTTTACATCCAAGTGGTCAACACAGCTCAAGACAGATTCCAGATGGCACATTCACAGTGTCCCTGACTACTTTTGAATGACTTTCAAAAGTTTCTCTTCAAAACAAAAACAATGAAGCTTAATGTATTGTACTGTATCAGGAAAGGCACCCTTGTATTCCTGTCCTACATTAGATCCGTGCGAGGACACAGACGTGTGTGTTGAACCTAAATGCATAGATGTGCCTTTGTGGCAACACAAAGCAAGCAACTTAAAATCAACTACGCCACACTGTATTCTACTGAGCTGATGAAACGAAGACAATCATTTATGCAGATTTATCTTGAAAATACATTGCAACATGGATTGTTGCATTTAGTGACCTTGACCTCATTCATTCTCAATTAAATATTTTTCGCATTAATGGACTTAAACAAACTCTATGCAGGAAATAACCCAATACTACAGTACTTTCTATTGCAAGTTATAGCACACTTATTAGCAAGATACAATACTGGGCGTGGTGTATGCAGAGCAGCGGGGAGGTAAGTAAAGCATGCCCTATAAACTAAAGCTTTATTTCCGGCATTGTCTTCACCAAGACTTTCGTTCAGTGTCAGCACCCTAAGAATCAGTTTCTAAGTTTCTTCGAATGAAAGAAAGACCAACAGTCGATCATTCATGAACCAGTCACTCAATAACTCAACGCCATTCTTCCCAGCAAACACCAATGTGTGAAATGTGAAGCTTGAAAAGAGTTTGTTTCGACTTAACCGTGAATGAGCGGATATTCTAAGATGTCTCTTTTTTGCTGAGCAGGTTTCATGACGAGTAGTCACGCGTTAAGTCATGGGTTTCATGCAAAGTAGGGGGTGGGGGTTGGATTTCTGAGTTAGTGCATTAGCTGGCTGGTGGAGCACATTACTTCTTTGCATTCAAGGATGCCAGCTGACCATCTATATCCTCCTCTGGCTGCAATGGATGCCACTGGGCAATGGGGCGGCGCGGGTTGGTCAGCATGTCGGACCAGTGCTTCAGACCGAGGCCAGTCGCCTTACTGCCCACGAAGATCTTTCCAATGGCGTCATTCTTACCGATCTTGTCATAATCAAACACTGTGACCGCCACTAAGATTTTCTACGAAGGGAACAAGAGAGAATGTGTAACTTCTTATAATAAGTCATTCAAATAAGCTTGTAAATTACTTTCAAAGTAGAGAAACAACACTTTGCTTTACTCACAGGTATATCTAACTTACTGCAAAAGGAGAATATATTTTGGTTTGACTTGCACTGTACCTGCATCTGTTCCAGTGGGATTTCAAAGCTGAAGGATTCATTGTAGTAAGGGTTTAGGGTGTTCTTCTTCACTGTAGTCTTCTTTTTCTTCAGACGCTTACCCCCCTGCAGCAGCTGGATCTTCACATAAGGATCTGCAAAGGGCATCAGGTGTGATCAGCAATAAAAAAACATCAAGTTATTGTAGTGTAGCAGTTTGCTCTTTTTACTACTTTAGTTGCTCTTACCGAGTAATAATGACACAGGTGGGTTTACATTAGAAAAAGGTTGACAACACTGGGCTGAGTTTTTGAGCTGGATCATTTAAAAATCTAGCGTATTCTTGCTAGGTTTTACAGATTACCTACCCTAGCTTTAATTATTCCATGGAAAGTGTGCATTGCCTTCTTTTCTCCATATTTGATGTTTTAGGCTTTCTTGCACATCAGAACTGATTTATATGTGCAGTGATCCTCTAAATCCTTTAAATGTGTTCATTGCTATATCATGTGTTTTTAAACATCATTCAACATCTTCTGTTTATCAGTTGTAACTTTTCTCTACCAGATAATCCACAGGCGTCCATCTTCTTCAGGTTCTTTGCCTCCAGGATGCAGACGGTGAGTTTCCCGGCGGTGGGGACGTAACGGAGGGAGATGCAGATGTCTCCAAGTTTCTCAGGCTGATCAGGCAGCACAGAAAGAAGAGACAGAAATGACACAAGCTCATCAGCCGACAACAACGAACTGCTTGTTTTAGAAGATGATGATGGATGGCGATGAAATTAAGGTATTTTCGTCCTCGTGGTAACATTGACAAAATGCTTGCTTAATAGAACAGTTGTGCTCGAAATGAGGACCGTTATGATTTTCAACCATCCATTGGGATGAATGAGATGGTGTTTTTTGCCTCGAAGGGTTAATCTTTGCATGAAAAAAGTCACATATCTTAGTGTCAGAATTACAAGGTCACGTAACGTTAACAAGACAAGATGAAAAATGATTGGACTACTATAAGAACAGCTGTGAATCAATTAATCATCACAGTCTTCTTTAAAAGCAAAATTTCTAAAGTTGAATGTTAACAGCACCTCCTCTTGATCGGCGCTGTCCAGATCCTTCCACTCTTCGATTGGCCTTCCGAGGTCGATGGTGTTCATGGGAATCTTCACCTCTCCAATGACGTCATGTTTGGAAAATCTGTCGTAGTCATAAACAGACATAGACAGAGTCTTCCCACCGAGCTCCTCGTAGGGCACCTGATTGACAGACACAGTGCTTTGTTGTTTTATGCCTTAATACCTCATGCTTTTTCCATTAGGGATTTAAAATTCCATTAGTGACTCTAAAAACAACTTAAATCCTCAAATAGTGAGTCAGTGAAAAAGGTCAAATTGAAAAAGAGGTAGTTGAAAGCTCCAGTAAAAGAATTACGTTTAAGTAAGTGAAATGTTCAAATTAAAAAGGTAAGCCATGTTGATTGGAGAAACTTAATTACATTGTTAATACATGTGCATGATGTATTTCAGCTACTACCAGTGAATGGGTGAATTCTTAAAGGCTGCCAAGAAATTGACAAAACAAAAAGTGGAAATTAAATATAAATGATCAGAGTTAATCTACGGACAAATTATTCAAATAACATAAAATGATTTATTTATCATTTATTATTATTTATTTATTTCATGATATCATCTCAATAGCTAAGAAAGATATTAGAAAAGATGCTCCAGCTGACTGAACTTTCTTAAAAAAGGTGAAGACAATTATGCATGCTACCATCCTTTGATGGATAGAAACCGTCTAATCAGGTTCAGAGAGTAAGAAGTCCCTGAAATAAACCTTCCCAATGAAACACTAAATATGGCTATGAGCATCTCCTCAGCTGTGTCTGGGATAGAAAAGTGAGTCGTTCTGCAAAATAAGATGTTTTCTTATATGTTTTTTTTTTGCTGCTGTATATTTGCAGGCAGGCAGAGCTTCCAGCAAGACCACGAGCTACTTGTAAAGTCTCTGCTGGCTTTATTAGCCAGGACAGGAAAGAGCAGCAGGTACTGAAGGATGCACAGACCAGTGTGAACACACTGTAAGGGACTGGAGGGTCAGGAGGATTATTTGTGCAGCTCCTTTAATACAAAAACACAAACTTCCTCCCTATCAGCCATACACATTTGTCTCCGATTCTCTCTTCTACATCAATGTATTATATTGACAGTGCAAACTGGAAAGCAAGATGCACACCTGCTCTGCAACAAATTCTGAAACGGCAGACATATTTTATTTACCGACAAGACGTACCTTGAATACAAATGTCTCATTAAAGACAGGGTTCAGTGTTTTCTTGTGGACCTTGGTGTCGTACTTCTTCTTCTTCTCAGGTAGGAGCTGGACTTTGACGTAAGGATCGGAGGTTCCGCCTGAGTCCATGGATATGAGGTCCGCAGCTTGAAGGATGCCAACTGTGAGCTGTGTGCAGGTAGAGGAGGGGTGGGCAGGATGGAAGGGACGGGAAACACAATTTTATCAGGCCCAAAAAAATCCAATGTTTGTGGGATTTTTCATTTGTGTCAGGGTCACTGCTGCAGAGATTGGCTGTATACAATCATCTGACAACTTAAGCTTCGCAATCATTCTCCACAAACTTCCTGCTCGACTGGAGACGTTTTTGAATGTCAGAGGGGTTTTTCTTCAATGCCACACAACTGTCACCTTGTGATTTTTCTGTCCCATAAGATCTGTGAAGATATGTTTGAGCTATACACAATACCATTTCAGGGACAAATGGAACAGACACATATAAAGCACACCTATTCTTCTAGTCCCTGCTCTGTTTTATCTTGACTAAATCTAAGGAATGTCTTCTTTGATTCAGCACTCAAAGACTCACATTCATGTCATGTACGTCCATGTGTGTCCATATGCTGCCGAGCCCGAGAGCATTGCAGTAACGATGATAAAGTTGCAGAATCTTTGACAAATGCGTTCCCTTTCCGTAAGCGAAAAATATTGAAAAGTATTTGTTACACATGTCGTTTTTTTTGATTGATCTTTGTGGTTGCTCTGCTGAGGTTTTACAAAAAAGCTGTCCAGAAATTTTCAGGGATCAGACTTTGAAGGAGTAGTTTGACATTTTGGGAAAAAAGCTTTTTTGAGACAAGGAGATTGTTACCACTCTCACATCTGTGACGTTAACACATTATATCTTGAACTTTAGAGGTGCTGGTATGGATGGATTTTGTTACCGTTGGACAGAGCTCGGCTAACTGTTGCCTCCTGCCTCCAGTCTTTATGCTAAGCTAAGCTAACCAGCTGCTAGCTGTAACTTTGTATTCAGCTTGCAGGCATTAATAGGTCGCTGGCCCAATTGTAGTGGACATGATAGGTTTTCCTCGGTGTTGTATTATGAAATTAGCTAGTAGCTTAATCTGGTACAAAGCATCAGCATCTCTTCTTTTTTTTTTTTGATTTGTGTATTTTTGTACATGGACCCTGATGTAAATAAACATAATAAACTAAACTAAACTAATAGCGGTGGCAATTCTTTGTTTCGCTCAGCAAGAAACCTGATCCGTGTATTTTCCTAAATGTTAAACTACTTCTTTAAATACTGGAAACTTTCATGTAGATAGGATATGAAAAATATTCACTATAATAAACTGTCTCAATCTTATCTGATTATTCACGATGCTTTAAAAAGACTTGTATTTCTTATGAAGCTTGCCAATATGTGTAATGTATTCACAAGGGGACAACCACAGACCTTTGCATTTTCAAAGTCATAATCTATAGAATATTGCAGCTTCCCCAGCTTCTCTTCTTCCTTCTCCTCTTCCTCTTTCTCCTCCTCCGTCAGTCCGGTCTCTCCCTCGTCATCATCCTCGTCATCCTGGTGTGTCTGTGGTGTGGAGGTGACAAGACAAAGCAGGGTGTTAAAGGTCAGGGGGTTGGGGGATAAGACTAACAGTGGTTCCTACAACAGCCAGCATGCCACAGACACTGGAGCTCCAGGAAGTTTTTACGTGGGAGATACATGTTTTGGTTACTGCTTACCTGCACAGCACCTGATGATAATAACTAAGGATTCATTTCTTACAAGGTGAGAAACCCACAATAGTTTTTTTAATTGTTGTTCTCCCAGTGTTTTTTGGGATCAATTCCTTCAACATGCTTATGCACTACAGTGACAGCCAGAGTCAGTGGAGGCTTTGCATGCTAGTTGCACTAAGAAGGATACAAAGGTTTTCCAATGAAATCAGATGTTGGCATAGCTCTCTTGTTTGTCAAAGGGCTTTGATTTCACAAAATCTTTAAATAAAAAAAAACCCTCAGGAACTAGCTCACAACAGCGAATGCAATGCATATTAAAATAATGAAAGGCAAATAAGACACAATATTGAGTGCAAGGAGCTGACTTTCAAATAACCCCTTTATTCACAACTTTGATATTTCATCATAAAATCCATCAGCTCACCGCTATTACAATAAATGTTTCAGGATTAAAGTTTGAATAATGCATCGTCTTATTGCTGCAGTGTTATTATTATAGTTAAATTAAAGCCTTATTGCCAAGGCGACCTTGTCTTTATTTTCAGGCCATAGTCTCCACATCCTACCTCCTCCTTTGGCATTATAATGACAGGATATAAAGACAGATTTGCGAGTAATTTCAACCAGGAGAGCCAAGTGGATGATTAGTAGTTAACGTTTATTATGGCAGATGCTGCGTTAATGAGTTACACAGAAATTATTTGGCGCTTGAACTCAACGAGGAGATTTGTGATGGAGTTGTGATTGCCGTGAGTGGCAACAATATAAACCCTCCCGTGGAGTCCAGACACTGGTGGTGATGGTGGCTGATGAGGCTAATGAGTTGATGAAGCTGATGAATCTGCAAAGATTGGCGGAGATGGGGAGGTGGGGGGTTGCGTAACAGTATCCTGAAGGTACTGAAGGTAGAGAGACAATCATATTTAAGAGAGACAGCAGCAAGACGATAGGCTAACGATGTCCTTGTGTCGTTATGCTATTAGCTAGAGAGACCAGCTGATCTAAACAGCTGATATCATGATTGACAGCCCCAAACAATGACAGCAAGGAAATAATGAGTGTGCCTGCATGATGAGTGATGGCAGATGTATGGTAAATAAGCTATGGGCTTAGGCATGCAAGAGTATACTCTTCCTGTCTGAACTTACGCTAGAGCTTCATTTGTCTCTTCATGCAGCTTTATCATCACCGTTTACATGTCTCCCAAACAACCAACCATGCCCTTTATACCACATGCACGGCTAATAGTGTTAAAAGTGTCTAGATGGTTAGACTCTCCTCTCTGGGGTTTATGGAGCAGATCATAGCTTTCCATTGTTACATTCTCAAGCCGTCATAACAAAAATTTTAAAAAAGGAGAAAGAGTTACAAAGGAAGCTACGACTTTCAGTCCATGAAACCCCCTCCGCCCGGGGGCCAGAGAGCGTCAACGTGAGATATCCACCTACCGTAGAGCAGGAGTCCACCACAGTCAAGAAACATGAGGCACACACAAGACGGACACAAAGCGGGGGAGGAGGAGAGCAGAGAAAGGAAGAGATTCAACTCACAAGACACCAAACACACTACAAGAAAAGAGGCAGTCAACACCACCACCACAATTATGATGAGAAATGACACTTGTTTTCGTCTGGGGACGATAAATTCACATCGTGGACACAAGTAATTGATTGCTTTAATTAACTGTCACTGGAGTTCAGAGCAATCTACGGTGATGTTGATTAGTTCTCAAATAATTCACTGGTTTTTCTATAATTTATCTTCTGATTTACTGTGCTTTGCTTCGGAAATCTCCCAATATATCTGCAGGTGTCAGACCTTTATCCATCATCTTTAATTAAAAAAAAAAAATGCAGCTTTTTCTACTTTGCGACTTGCCAGAAGAAACTTTACACTCCACGGTGCTCATTATTCTTTGCCACCCTGTGACAAAGTGTGTCATTTTTCACCACAGGGCCACAATGGAGTGCACCACACATTTGACGACCACAACAACAACATCAAATAAATGGAGGGGAAGCGAGCTCTCCTTGTGTGCTCTACAGCTTGGGCTACAAAAGCTGCTGGTGAAAGATCAAATTTGGTTAGCTAGAGACATATTTTAATTAATAAAAACGCAGCAATACATTATGAAGGACAATAAAAACTTGAATGATAAATGAGATGCAGAAAAGTAGAGGCCAAACATCACCCAGAACATCCTGTTACCCTGACTTTCTCAGCACGTAGAAAGCACAAGGCGTCATACCTCGCCCTGCATGTTCTTCATGTTGAAGCCATCCTTGCCTTTCTTCCCTTTCTTGTTCTTCTTCTTCTTGCAGCAGCATTTTTTGATTATGCAGAAGCAGCAGGTGAGGATGAGTAACGCGGCCACCACAGCAATGGCGATTAGAGCCCAAGGAGGTACTGTCAGTGTCAAAGACAAGAGAGGGATGATTGAGATTGACGTCTAAGGTTTGATGTTTGTCACAAAAGAAATTCTATATTTTTGTCAAATAAAGAGCAATTTGAATCCCAATAGGAAGCAGGGATGCACTGCGGCATTACTTACATGGGATTTTTTCAATTTCGTTCAAGAATTTGCTCTTGATCTCCTCAAACATGTCGTTCTTGCTGATCTCTGTGTTGTTGGAGCCAGAGGTGTCTGGCACTGAGGTGGAGACGAAAGCCTGGGTGGGGGCCATGGTCGCGGTGGTGACACCGGTGACACCGGTGGGCTCGGCGGCCGACACGGCCTGTGGCCTTCTGAACAAGTTGAACTTCATTGTCAAAGACTAGGTGCAGCGTCCCTGAGGCACACAGATCAGATAGAGAGGGAAGATAAGACACGGCAAAAAAAAAAGTAGTGTCATGACCTCAGTGGTGAGATATGGAACAAAAGTGAATTAAATCGTAATAAAAGACTTTCAGGATATTCTTTCTCCTGAGGCTTAATGTTACAGAAGTTTACTGAATTTCAAACACATTAATATGTCTTTAGCATTTCATAGTTTCTTCTGGCTGAGTGGTACTGGGAAAATACCAGACCAATGTACATTAAAAATTTGTACATTAATTAATACATACAATTAATACATTAAACAACAACAACAACAAAAACTATTTGGACGAAGATTGGAAATGGGTAAACAGCAACACCTTGGTTTTCTTTCAAGTGAAAGAATAAGCTCCACCAGCATCTCTAATGCTCAGGCTTTTAGCTGTCCATTCCCACAATTGGCATGCTTCATCAGGATCTTTCTTCTTCAGTCGTGCATACAGCGGCATTGCATACATCTGGTAGCTGGGGACATGATCTCTAACGTAATTGCAGAGCCCAAGTACCTTCTGAAGCTCGTTTAGCGAGGCTGGTGGGTCGATCCGCTCCACCTTCTCTCTGGTCGGTAGAGACCTGGAACCCCAGATAATTCACCTGATATTGTCCAAATTGGCCTTTCTTGAGATTTAACTTCAATCCTGCCGCTGTAAGTCGCTCGATCACTTTTCTCAGTCTCTCCAAATCCTCTTCCTCCGTCTCATCCCCATGGTCGCCTCCAGGCCGTCCAAGATGTCCATTACTGCTGACTGGAAAACGTTTGAAGAGTTCTTATATTCTTGCGGGAGTCTCTCCCAAACATATGCTTTGCCTTTGTTAGTGAACGCCACCTTGCCTTGTGAGGCTTTAGCCAGCCTCAGCGAGAAAAATCTGTTTGCCAGGTCAATACAGGACTTGTACTTTTTCAATCTCAGAGTTTTTAGCGTTCCTTGGGGGTTGATTAGACTGGCTCGATTAGTCACTGTCCTGCGGTTTAGGCCTTAAAGTTGATAACTGCTCTCCACCCGATGACTCAGGCTTCTTCACGATTGGGTCGTAGTTCTTCGAGGGGCTTATCAGGGTGACTACTCTTCCTCTGTCTGATATTGCTCCTAACAGCTCGGTCCACCATGTTATCCATTCCCCTATTTCCTGCCTGGATTTCGGGGGCTTTGAACACTCCGCTACCGACACTGCTCGCTCTACACTAGGCCATGAGGCCCTCTGGCCGGATGCAGCTATCAGTCGTGTCAGTTAATGGCAGCTTTCCTCTAATGGATCTAGGCTCTTGGTAAGGTGCCAGGATAGCTAGGATCTAAGCTATGAGGGATTGTTTAGTGGACTTGGAACTAGGATAACCATTCAGAACTCTTTAGTTGTTATGCACACAATATACTTTAACTTTTTACAGTCATGAGTACTTTTTACTACTTGGTGAATTCAATTTCAGAGATATTTACTTTAAATTCAGTTTAGATATTTATTGCAGGATAATTAACAAGGGCATAGCAACAGCTCACACAAATAATACTGTCCTACTTCAATTCATTACGATCTGATTATAATCAGTACAAAGTCAGAAAGTGGCTCCCTCTGTTATCCAGTTTCAAGCAGGGGGGAGAGGAAAATCTCCGTCTGCTAATCCTTGCTCACGAACGGCGTTCTACTTGCCGTGAACAGAGATGGAGTCCTCCGATGCTTCTCTCGAACAATGTCCAGTGGTCTCAGCCGAGTACTGGACGGTGTCCTGCGTCAAATCCAAACTTGATCTTACAAGTGACTCAATATATTGCCCTGTCAAACCACTCCCCCCCCACTTCCTCCAGCTCTCTCACCCTTGGCACATGACTCTTAGTCACAGTATTGAGTTTTACACAAACAACTTTACTTAATTTCTGCTCTACTCCGGTTAGATGAGGACACCTACAGCAACACTTTGACCGTCTCTGACTGATTTCATCATACCATCATACCTTTTTGCCACCATTTGTTTGTCCAGCGCACACACTATGATCCCCAACTTTCCTGAACGTTGTCAACAGACACATTATTATGATCACTCTACAGTTTGTTAAATCACTTAAATCATTTCACATTAATTCACAATACATAAATGCATAAGTTGACTGTTGGATTATACTCTTTTGAACATATATACTCTGTGTTCTTCGGCCTGATCTTCTTAGTCCGTACTTTTATTCCTTTCATTTTAAGGCAGCTCTTCTGGGATCTCAACTCTACTTGACAGGACACAAACAACAGACTCCTGACTGAAAGTGTTTGTTTGCCCAATCTATCCACCCTGACCTCTTTCCCTCACAGACTGCCGCTGTCTATAATACATCACCTGACTTTCTCCTCTACTCCAGTCATAATCTCTACAGCCACTAGAGGCAGCCCTGCACATGCAAAACGGACTCCAGAGGGATTTGTGAAGCTCCATAGTTTCCAAAGGGCCACTTACTAAGCTGCTATTTGATGAGTTGGGAGCGAAAGCGCACTGGTTTACTCCTGTCTATAGTTTTTATGCTAAACCACGCTAGTCACAATCCGGCTCAAGTGAATTAGATCTTCATATTCTCGGATAACAAATCATATGTATGTTTCCCAAAATGTTACTAAAACCATGTCTCTCCACACAAAAAATGTGTAATGGAAAACAATGTGCTTTGTTACAGTCTTAACTTAAAAGCTTTTCATGTTCGTCCCTGATATTGTTGCTCCTTAATAATTTAATAAGCGACTAACGGATAATGATGATCCCAGTTGTTTGAGAGATGATGAGATCAGGAGCTGGAATGAAGCTACTCAGCTCTTTGAAAGATGGAGGGATGCAGAAACAGACAGTCTGGGAGTACTAATCAACAATGTCCATAGTCAATGAAAGATTAAACAGAAACGAGTTACATTAATGAGCACAAATCCTCAACTAATGAATCTCATAAGACATAAAAGCCGAAAGTTGAAACTAATCACACACATTATGCTGAGGATGTGAGACTTTACTGCCGGTATGAACCATGAGCAGAAACCAAAGTGATTGTATCTCCCTTTGAACATATTGATCTGCCAGAACTGAAGAAGACCCAAAAACATCTATCCATGTCTGTTGAATATGAAGCTATAGCCAGGAGACTTGAAACAGCTGCCATGGCTCTGTCCAAAACTAACAAAATTCTGATGCCAGTAAAACTGCAACTTGTGTTTTTGAATTACACAAATTAGATATAATTTATGTAATTGGTGAGCTGTACAGTGGAGGTGGTGGTAAACAGATTTAGCTTTGAACAGTGCCAGGCTAGCTGTTTCCAGTCTTTATGCTAAGATAAGCTAACTGGCTCCCGGCCAGTAGTGTCACATTCTCCGTACAGACATGAGAGTGGAATCGATCTCCTTATTTAAGTTAGCCAATACATACATGAATGCCTTAAGTTCGGTCTCCAGTGTGGAGTTAACATGCTCTGATGATTGTGTTTGAAAATGTATAAATCGTGGCTGGTAACTATAAGCATCCCTGGTTGGATCGTAAATGAGGACAAGCTGTTGTGGAGTCTGTGAATGAAACATAGATGCAAGTATACATATAAAAAAAAACTTATTTGGATTTGATATCTAATTGTTGACATGTTAATTTAATGAAAAAAACAATCAGTATTTGAATACTTCATAAATCGAATTCAAGAAACAGCTGAAATAATAAGCAGACTTATCCACAAGTTGATTGACAGAAAATTAATTGGCTAAATTTACTATAAACTGGTTCCAGCTTCTCAGTTTTTCTTTGTCTTTTGTGAGTGTAAATCTTTGGGTTCTTAACTGTTTCTTGGATAAAATATGACATTTGACGACATTATCATTGGATTGTCACAAGTTTGTAACAGATTAATAATTTGAGCTCTAAAGAGGAATGAACTGAACGTAATGTAAAAAAGAAATCATGAGACTGCCATTCAAATTGCTTTCACCACATTAAAAGAATAAGTGTCTCTTTACAATGATTCACCTTCTTTATCCTCTGGAAATTCAATCCATCGCAAAACAGCTGACAAAATCAATTTACCTCTCAGCCTCAAGTGAGCATTATATTACGTTATTCTCCGTTTTCTCTTTGCACAGTGACACCAGAAAGACATTAGTATTCATGAAGGTGTTAATGCTCTGGTCTAAATGAGTGTCCTTATTTATTTATTTTTGTGTTTTTTTCACAAAACACAGAAAAAGATATACGTCAGATAACTGAACGCATCTGACAACCGTAGCATCAATTCACTTTGGATTCAATTAGAATCAGTGCATTATAATTTGGTGCAGGGAAAAATAAATCATTATTTTGTGGTCATTTATTAGATTACTTACAGCAGAGAGTATACATATTACAATAATAAGGATCATTAATAAGGAACAAAAACTGTTTGGTGGTTTGGATTATTTTGACTGCAGTATGACACATTTCTGGGAGCTACTAGTGTGATTTGAACACTGCCTTTATGCTTTCATGCCCCCCCCCACCAGCTCTACATAATGCGAAAAAGATATTGTAAACTTAACAAACGTTTACTCGTTCTGCAGCTATAACATCTCTATGTTTGTTTGTCTTTGCTTCAGGGTGAAAAAATAAATGCATTTTCAAGCGCACACAAAGAGCATTATGTGATTCACTCGCTTTCTTTTAAATGCCTTAGTCTCTTAATATCACTGCTACAACTGTTAAGCAATTACTGTGTAGAGACATCAAATAAAAATACATAAAACAAATTGTGTGTGTCTGAGTATGTGGGAGTGTGTGTGTGTGTGTGTGTGTGTGTGTGTGTGTGTGTGTGTGTGTG
>NW_022280090.1:117705-123299 GCF_004355925.1 Anarrhichthys ocellatus | reverse complement strand
TGTGTGTGTGTGTGTGTGTGTGTGTGTGTGTGTGTGTGTGTGTGTGTCATCACAATTTATATGTGCATTGCTATTCAGAGCAAAATTATCCTTCTCAGTTTAAAACAACTGAGTGCAGGGTTTCACACAAACACACACACACACACGCACACACACACACTCACATCTTCGAGGGATATACAGTGAGTCTTTTGCTGGAGAGATATTTCTATCTAAATATGTTCACAGTGCATGTGAGGATTTCCGTATCACAACATGAAAGTGAACCAGGAGGCTTCTATGTCAACGTCTGGCAAACACAATCATGATGTAACCTCATCTTATCTGACTTACAGGCAACAACAGATCAATAACTATTGCATTCCAACATGTGTATTTCAGCGTGGACTCGTCATGAAGGAGGATTTGTGGTCAAATCTGAGCTGCTCACAAACAGTAGAGTAGAGGCCTGCGTGTTCCGGACCGGCAGATTATTGTTGCTATAGCAATCCTGGTAGTGTCTGTCAGCTATCCAGAATTCCCCACACCCTGCCTATAGCCGAGCTGACCGGCCAATCAAATGACCAATTGGCTCAAGGCAAGCATCGGGTCACTGCTCTGCATCATGTGAGTGCCGACTGCTCTGCTGTGATTTTTGATTAATATGATGAAAGTTTTAGCCGCAACAGAGGTCCCTCCAAAAAAATGTAACGGTCACTTAATATCAGTACAAGAAATCATCGCCTCTGATCACCTCTAACAAAACATGTCCGCAGTTATTCCTGATCCGAATCAACTCAACCCTCTAACTTTCATAAGTTGCACTCAATGTACCACTGATAAGGATACTGGTTTAACGCAAAATACACCAAAAACACATCCATAGCCCCCCTTCTTGTTTTAGCATTGTGTTTACCTCTGTGCCAACAGCACTCAGTCCTTATCTGACTTTGATTTCTGCAGCTCACCACTAGCCAGCATCACTCAGCCACACACACACGAACACACACACACACGTAAAAAAGGCTCTGACACATCCTGAATCACACAAATGTATTAATGTACAGAGAACACAGGCACAGTGTGCCGTAATAGTTTATCATAACTCACTTAGTTTGAAAATACAGAGAAGATCCTCTGAGACATCGTCTTGTTGTATACGTTTCGATTGCATTCACGTCACATAGCTGCCCCTTAATAAAAAATAAAAAAGATCTCCAAAACAAAACTCACCAGTCAGATGTGGTATTCCCTTTCGTGAGGTGGCCCATCCAATATCAATGACTACAGCTAGCTACAGTCCCTCAGAGCTGTGGTAACATAGTCTGATCTCTCCCATAAGCAGCGACTGCAGTCTCCTCTCACTTCTCTCCACTGCAGCACTACACCCCTCCTCCTCCTCCTCCTCCTCCTCTTCCAATGCACACCATCTCCCCCTTTTCATCTCTCTCTCTCTCTCTCTCTCTCTCTCTCTCTCTCGCTCTCTCTCTCTCTCCCTCTCTCTCTCTCTCTCACACTCCCCCCCAATCTCATTTGCGATGCTGCTCACACAGCTGATTGCAGCATGCCACTCTTTGGTCTATCATTGAAGGGCAGTTGTAAAAGATCAATATGCACAAGCTCTAGTGTGTGTGTGTGTGTGTGTGTGTGTGTGTGTGTGTGTGTGTGTGTGTGTTTGAATAAAGAAATAGATCAGAGATGGAGAACAAGCAAGGTGGGAAGCAGGATGGCTGACAAAGGGTGTGCTGACTTTATACCACATCAGCCTCAAATAGTTTTACAAATTGAGCTCATGCAATTAATTGGATCCCTGCAATTGATCTCAGAAGTGCAATATAAACCCTCTGGAGAGACCTTTCCCTGGGAAACCCACTCGGAGCAAACAACTTGGAATCAAGAATGATTAGGTCAACTTGTCTGCCTCTCGCTGATGCCTCAGGAGACTCGTCAATGATGATTGGAAGTGAGCAGATGGCAAAGCAGACTCTCCAGTTACAATACAAACAAAGAATGCAGAAGCCCACAGCGTTAATTTAAAGCCATTGCATCACGAAACAACACAATGGTGTGATCAGGAAATCTGTACATGCATAGAGAGAGAGGGGAAAGAATTAGGCTTGAATATGACAGTCTGTGTAGAAACAGAAAGTCCTCAAAGCCCGGCGTTACATTCATTCTGCGTGATAAACTGGCATCAAATCAACAAATACATATAAACGTCCCCACATGTAGTTACTGCTGTACATATCTGAGCCCTCCTCACTCTCCTTGGGGAAATACCTCTCTGTATGCTCATGCTCAGCTAGCCGCTGTCAGCAGCCGGTGTGAGGCGCCTCCTCTCACTTCAGGTTACACTGCAATGAGCTTCTTCTGCCAGAGAGGGGCAGGGATCTCACACAAAAGTGCTGCATCACAGAGCATCCTTTCTTCTCCTTCTGTTTCTATACCAACGTGCTGCAAAGGTATGCTGCCGAGATATTTTGTCTTTCCCCAAATAAGTTTTAATTTTCCAGCAAAAGTAAAAGTGACAGAGACGACTTTTTTTGAAAGAAAACATTTCGCTAAATGCAAAACTGTTCAAGATCGCTACGGTCTTTTGCTTTATTAAGGCTGGAATGGATATTTCACAGTGAAAATAGCCTGCAACTTTCACCAGGTTCTCGAAACCTTTTCACTTTAGAAGTTACTTGCGAGCTACATAACTCAAATTAGAAATAAGTGAATTAGGTAGATTGAGGTGGGCATGAGGGGACGTCATGGGAGTGAAAAGGCTGTGACATACGGCAGAACTGAAGCAGCAAGGTGAAGTTAGGAGGGGGGTATTGTTGGTTCGGGGTTTTAGGACTGACATACCTAAAGGTTGGAAAAAGTGCTTGAGAAATGGAGAAGGAAATTGTCACAGTCACTTCTATAAAAGTAAACATAAACTACACATGACCTTGGGGTGCTTTAAAGGAATAGAGCTACATTTACATGTGCAGGCAGGAAAAGAAATAACGTGGGTAGGGTTGTAAACGTAAACTGTGGAGCTAGCGAGCGTGGGGGTAACATGAGAGGCCCACACTGTGGTACATTACACAGTCTGAAGATAACACAATCCACCTACAAGCATTGAATACATCATGTCACAGTGATTACCTGGAGCTAATTGTGTTATTGTGATTTTTGAAATTGGTCCAGTAATGAGGGATAACGTTGTTACACTGAACGGGCTGAAATGTAATCGCTCGGGGCAGCTCCTCACCTTCAACGTGATTCCAGTAAAAGTGCTTGTTTTTGCCACTGACAGGCTCTGATTGTTGTTATGAGTGTCTGACAACACTATGGAACCCTACAGAGAAATACAAACGTTTTTCTTTTTCTTTTGCTTTCTGTTCGTTAGTGTGTCATGTGACTTGTATCCAGAAGACAACGATGGAACAGTTAGTGAGAGTTGGAGAGAGTTTGTTGCGTCGGAGTACAGAAGGCGTAGCTCAGTGTTATGTAAAAGATTTCAATATCACGGCAGAATAATTAGCTGAGTTTGACAACAACACAAGATTTCAGAATGAGACTTCTTCTTGAGTGAGATTTAGATACAAGAACAAACCCACTGGATCAAGTGAAAGGTAAGAACAACTTTTTTTCAGTTCTGTAGGGTCCTTTCCACAATGTTGTTCGACACTTATAATAACAAGCCTATAAGTGGCAAAAACAAGCACTTTTAGTGGGCGTACATTGATGGTGTGAAATTGCTCGATATGATTACATTGCAACCCAATTAGCGAAGGCCGCCTGCTGCATTCTCCCTCAATACTGGACCACTTTTTTAATCTCATCTGGACACAATAAACATGGACAAATGTGTCCAGATTGAAAAATACAGAAATTACTCCTTGATAAGTTAAATTCGGAGGGGGTCATCGTCGGATTTTGTTACCTTTAACAACCCCCCCCTCCCTTAAAGGTCAGCGTGGGCAACAGAACAGCAGAGCATTTGTTGTTTGGGGGGTTGAAACTGTGCCTGTAAGTTAAAATACACACTCATTGTGCTCTCTCAATGGAAAGTTCCTACAGTCAGTAATTATACAGTAGCGTTTAATAATAAGTATGGCAGCACTCACTGTAAATTCCCATTGGCAGCAGAGGAAACTTGGCAAAAACTACAACTTAATCCATTCAAAAGTAGATTTAGGACACAGTAAACCAAGACTTCATTGTGAAATTAATTTCGAACAGTAAAAATGTAGAAAATGCTAATGACTATTCTAGAGAGGAGAGAGGGGAGAGAGAGAAAGAGGGGGAGAGAGAGAGAGAGAGAGAGAGAGAGAGAGAGAGAGAGAGAGAGAGAGAAATTAACTGCAACTCCCGCAATGCTGAAGTGTTTATCAGATTTAACGGTCAAGTGTGTGCAATGTGGCGCCATCTAGTGGTAAGGATGTAGATCCCATCCAACTGAAACCTCTCCGTGTGCCAGGAGGGTAGGAGAACTACGGTGGCAGATGCGAAAACAAGAATGGGCCTATCTAGAGACAGTGTTTAGTTTGTCCATTCTGGGCTACTGTAGAAACATGGCGGCTGGCTCTAAGAAGAGAACCTGCTCTGTATGTAGATACAAACGGCTCAGTCAAAGTTCACTAAAACACAGGTGATTCAGGTGATTACAAACTAAAGAAAACATACGTATTCATATACTATTCCATTTCAGCCAATAGATAGAATAAATGCTACACAGTCAGTTAGTCAGTTGTTTTTCTTCGTACAACCTTCATATATTGGTCATATAACCTCTTTTATTTAAGATTATATCAGAGACAAAAACAAGAAGATCAACAAAAGATGTAACATTAAGAATTAAAAGACTAAAGAGTAATCAAAGCCAGATAAGTTTGTTAGGGATAAAGTAATGTTACAGATTTGTCATTCCACTGGATGTGATCATCAGATGTAATCAGCTAATGTTCTTGACCAGGTTTTATAAATCACTTGTGCTTCCTGACTCAGCAATTTTGAGAACAAGGAGAGTTTAGTGCAAGGTCACAATGTAGCTGCATTATCACACAACGCAGTACAGTAGGATTGCTTCACTGGGTCTCCCAGTGCATTGTGGGACACTCCAGCTCTGCCCTTACTCTCTCATTTCTTCAGAGCATCTGTGAATGAGTAAATCTCTCTCTCTCTCTCTCTCTCTCTCTCTCTCCACAAAGGGCTCCACGGCGCCGGGCGATCAATAAGAGCCGCACAGCCGCTATCAAAGCACATGCAGAGGGCAGCTGCTAACAACACAGGCCGGCGCCCGTTTTGGTCGAGATGAGCCGTCTCCTCCGAGGCAGCAGAGAGGATGTAGAAAAAGACTGCACCCTCTCAGCTCCTGCAGGGAGTGCTGCAATGCAGGGGTGAAAGAGAGAGAAACACACAAAAGCTTGAAGGCAGTTTGTCAGCTGCTCACACTCTTCTCTCCATTTCCTGCCATGCCTCACTTCTTCCTCTCCTCATTGCTTTCATCTTTTCCCTCTATTATTCTAGCACTTTCTGCCTCGCTATACCATCTCTCTCTCTCTCTCTCTCTCTCTCTCTCTCTCTCTCTCTCTCTCTCTCTCTCTCTCTCTCTCTCTCTCTCTCTCTCTCTCTCTCTC